>NC_051177.1:199843084-200103083 GCF_013339695.2 Rhipicephalus sanguineus
CCGTGCTACGCCGGAGATATACAGCGCGGCATCGCGACGTGTCGAGAGCAGCTCCAGACTTCGCGGGTGTGACGAAACGTAAAAGCAGCACGACACACTCATCCACGCATACGTCTGTATCAAAGGCAGCGAGCCGTAGTTCCTAGATCGGCGAACTCCGAGCGCGACACAACCGGCAACACGCCAGCTCGAACACAAGTTGGAAGACTGACCCGAGCGAGGAGGACGACGGTTTACCCTTGACAACGGTTTGCACACGAAACGTATCCATGCACACGGCCTGCATCTCCCGCGCCGTTCATCCCTTTGGAGACTAACTGGTTTGCACACGGCACGCATCCCTCTCCGCTTGCTCCTACGACGGTCTAACCGTTCATCTGCGCGCCTATTGGGCTCCGTTACTCCTCGTTCGGGGTAATTTTGCCTTAGAGTGTACCGTGGAATTTGTTGTGCTGCACTCGTGTTCCCATGACGTTATATTAGGCTGGGACTTCCTTGCGAATAATAACGCCGTCATTGACTGCTGTCGCGCCGAACTCGAGCTTTCTGCACTTCCAGACGTTGATGCTGTCGAAACCCCCCTTCCGTGTTATAAACTGTGCGTATCCGACGACACCACCGTTCCCCCGAGTTCTTCCATGCTTGTGTCTGTGTCGTGCGCCGCTATTTCAGATGGCGATGTTCTCTTTACGCCCTCTGACCTCTTCATTCACCGCAAGTGTTCTCCACTGCCCGTCGCTCACCTTACTCTCCACAGTGGCGTCACGAAGACGCTCGTTCACAACACACTGGCGTGGCCCTTACATTTGTTCCATGGTGAATGCCTTGGTCGCGTACAGCCGACCGGCACCGTTTATATTTTCACGCTCCGGCTACTTCAGTTTCTACGGACATCAGCGCACTCACTTCTGACCCTGCTGTTGATCAGCCACTCCTTGACGCTTTCCATCGCTCCATCGATGCCGCAACGTCTTCTTCAGAACGAAGCCAGCTGATCACCCTACTGCAGAAGTTTCGCGCTTCTTTTGACAGCCATGCTTCTGGTCTCGGTCGCACATCGACCATTTCTCACACGATTGACACAGGAGGCCATGCGCCTCTACGGCAACGTCCCTATCGAGTCTCGGCGTCGGAGCGCCGTGTTATTGACGATCAGGTTGCTGACATGCTCCAGCGAGGTATTGTGCAACCTTCCAACAGTCCTTGGGCGTCACCGGTCGTTCTTGTTAAGAAGAAGGATGGTTCCATTCGCTTCTGTGTCGACTACCGACGTTTAAACAAGATAACCCGGAAGGACGTTTATCCTTTACCGCGAATCGACGATGCCCTCGACTGTCTGCAGGGAGCGGAATACTTTTCTTCGCTGGATTTGCGATCTGGGTACTGGCAAGTTCCCATGGAAGCATCTGATCGCGCGAAAACAGCATTTGTCACACCTGACGGATTATGCGAATTTACTGTCATGCCTTTTGGCCTATGCAATGCCCCAGCCACTTTTGAGAGGATGATGGACACTATTTTACGAGGCCTCAAGTGGAACACCTGTTTATGCTACCTCGACGACATAGTTGTCTTTTCCGCCGATTTCAACACCCATTTAAGTCGTCTCGAGCGCGTTCTCACGTGCCTCACTGACGCAGGACTTCAGCTCAACCTAAAAAAATGTCGTTTCGGCGCCCGACAGCTCACCATTCTTGGACACGTCGTATCGCGGGATGGCATCCTTCCAGACCCAGCCAAACTTCGCGCAGTCGCCGATTTTCCTAAACCGAAGAACCTCAAGGAGCTCCGAAGCTTTGTCGGCTTGTCATCGTACTTCAGACGCTTCATTCGAAATTTCGCCTCCATATGTGCGCCCCTGACAGACCTACTTAGCGGCGACAAGGACCTTTCCGCTCGGTCACCAGCCTGCGACGACGCCTTCACCAAATTACGCCGTCTGCTAACTTCGCCGCCCATCCTCCGCCACTTCGATCCTACCGCTCCGACGGAGGTCCACACTGATGCCAGCGGCGTCGGACTTGGCGCTGTGCTCGCGCAACGAAAAACAGGGTTTCATGAATATGTCGTCGCCTACGCGAGCCGAACTCTGACGAAAGCCGAGGCTAACTACTCAGTTACCGAGAAAGAGTGTTTAGCCATTATTTGGGCCCTTGGAAAATTCCGCCCTTACCTGTATGGTCACGCATTTGACGTCGTCACTGACCACCACGCCCTTTGTTGGCTATCCACTCTTAAGGACCCCTCCGGACGACTTGCTCGCTGGGCCCTCAAACTTCAGGAGTACGACATCCGCGTTATTTACAGATCCGGTCGCAAGCACACGGACGCTGACGCCCTTTCCCGCTCACCGGTATCGGATGACGGTGCTTGCCTATCTGTCCTTGAGCCTGCACTTGTATTTCCCGCCCTACGCAACATGACGGCGGAGCAACGGAAGGATCCCTGGATCAGTGCCCTCATTGGCATCCTTTCTGATCCCGTCACCTCTTCGCCATCTCGTGCTCTCCGTCGCCAGGCTACCAACTTTTGCATTCGGGATGACCTTCTTTATCGACGCAACCACCTTTGCGACGTTCGCAAGTGGCTTCTTGTGATACCCCGCCACCTCCGTGCTGTTATATGCGATGCTTTCCACGCGGACCCACAGTGCGCGCATGCAGGCCTCTTCGAGACATACGCTAGGCTTCGACTCCGATTTTATTGGCGCGGCATGTATAACTACGTACGGAAGTTCATTCGCTCGTGTGCTCAGTGCCAACGACGAAAGTTACCTGCCGGACAAGTCTATCCGGCACAACCTCTTCCCTGCCCTAGTCGACCCTTTGACCGTGTTGGCATTGACATATACGGACCTCTGCCATCAACTCTAGCAGGTAACCGCTGAATTATCGTTGCGGTAGATCATCTGACGCGCTATGCCGAAACAGCCGCACTGCCGACTGCCACAGCCCGTGACGTTGCCACGTTTCTGTTGCGACATTTCGTTCTGCGACATGGCGCCCCACGCGAGCTCCTAAGCGATAGAGGGCGTGCCTTTCTTGCCGACGCTTTGAAGGCACTACTTGACGAATGCCGAATCGTGCACCGCACAAGTACAGCGTATCATCCGCAAACGAACGGCATGACAGAGCGCTTCAACCGTACTCTTGGCGATATGCTATCAATGTACGTCGCCTCTGATCATTCAAATTGGGACCAAGTTCTCCCTTTCGTCACCTACGCTTACAATACTGCGGCACAAGCTACTACTGGATTTTCTCCGTACTTTCTTCTATACGGACGAGAACCGTCCAATACAATTGACACCATTCTTCCATATAAACCTGACGAGTCCGAAAGTACCCCCCTGTCCGAAGCTGCCCGACATGCTGAAGAATGCCGCCAGCTTGCCCGCTCATTTTCTACCGAGGACCAGTGGCAGCAGCAATCCCGTCAACCTGCCCAGGCAGCACAGCACATTGGTCCAATATTGTTTATACGTTGGCAAACGATGGCCCAATGATGGCCCATATCAACCACTATAAAACCAATGTTGGCAAGCCAGCCTACAAGGATGCCAATAATGGTCCATCTTTGCCAGCCAACATACAATATTGGTCGTGCCATTCTTTGAGGTTGGCAACAACGGTCCATGGTTGCCGATGTAGATACAATATTGGCAGAACCAGGTCGTATGGATGGCAATATTGGGCAAGCTTATCCGTTGGTAAAACAATATTGGTTAAGTAATGGCAGTAGATCGGATATATTGTCCAGTCAGTCTGACTGGTTAAACAATATTGGACGGCCAATGCTACGCGCCGGACAATATTGTCCAGACTTACACGTTGTCGCTCCAATGTCTTAAACACTGGCAAGCATATGCATGATATATCGGCAAGAATGTTTTTTTTCCCTTTTACCATCACTGAGTGAAGGTTAGCCCGAATCGAGCCACCACCTGCGCATGCACGCTAATATGAAAATCATTTTGTCCGGCATCCAGCGCACCTCAAAGAAGATTTCTGGTTACTTATCACATTGCTTTATTCTACAAATATTCTACAAAAGCCCCGCGTTACACGGCGGCGAAGGCATCACGCCGTCCAACTGGGAGGCTGCATGTTTTTACTAGCCCCGGACTCGAGAACAGCTATGGGCCGTCCAACGGGCCCGCGACACAAAAGAGACTTGGTATTTCTGTTCCGACGTGGGAGCGGCCCGGTCGAGTCCTAATCCGAAACGTGCTCTGAACCCATTCCTTATTACGTATAACAACGCGATTGTAGATGACGACCCCGCATTTCTGAAAGCCAGCGGCCGTTTCGGCCGTCCGCGAGTGCCGTTTTCGCTCCTTTGCATCGCATTATTTGCGGCGCTTCGCGCTCGGCGCGTTCCGAGGTTCGTCCGAATTAATCCGGTTGCGCCCCAATATGACCGAATTAACGAGAGTTCGATGCCATTAAACAATAAGCATGCTTGGCGGGACCAGAGAACACGTTGTAATTGTCTGATTTGCCGAAATAATGATTGTGGAATTAACGAGCTTTTACTGTATAAATATGGCAAAAACAGTCCATTGCTGTCAGTCAACAAATAAAACTGGAAATTCCATTCTATAGGAAAGGGAACATTGGCGCACACAGGGTCTTGATTTTTAAGTTGGCATTTAGTGTGGCACAAAATATATCAAACAGTTGGACAAAATTTGTTTTAGAGATGTTGAGCAATGTAAAATAAGTACCAAGTTTTCAAGTGAGTTTCGCGCTGCTGGAAATACATCTATGAGAAAGGAAACACAACACAACATCTCACTTTGCAATGCTTGTTAAAAGTTAATTGTGTGATACAGCCAGCGTACACAACGCAACTGTATAAAAAAAAACCTGCCTTTACATTGATTGAAGCTATAGAATTCTAGTCTGCTTCGCAATGGGCCTCTGCGCTGGTGCGCCTTTAGCGCACGCGCACCGAAATTTTTCTGACGGCTTTATTAGCGGCGAACAATCAAAACATTTCATGTCACTTGAACCACACCACGTATTTTTGTGTTTGCTACACGACTGGTTGGATTACAGGATTGTAACTTCTTTGTGTGCGTGCTACAACGACGTGCTGTCCAAGACTACAGTATCGCCCGCGGAATCTCCAGATGAGCGATGAGTTATGTTTGCACTCTCAACGCTTCATGCAACCAGACGCGTTCACTTCGAACAAATGTTCTCGGTGATCGGGAGGCCGGAGAAGCAGCGCGACGCCATGTTTTGCTCAGGAATTTTACATCCTCTCCTCCCGGCAGTTGCGCGGGGGTGGCTGGTCATAAAACACTTGTCACTTGACGGCTGCTCCGCCCACGACGGTTCAAACGTGGCCCCGGGCTTTCAATGCCTTAGAAAACGAGAGGGTGGGGGGTGAGGAGATCGCGGGAGACGACGGCACCTCGGAAGATGCGTACGCATTTCGGCCCCTTCTGGCCGGCGGCTATTCTTCGTCAGTCAGTGGTGGTTACTTTCCCTCGTTCGGGCTCCAAGCATCGGCGGGCGCCGCGCGCGCGCCCCTCAGTATTCAGTCAAGAGCCATCGGGAAAAAACGAAGTCGGATATCGAGACAGGATGCCGCGATCCTATGGATACGGAGATTCAACGACGATGCCACAGTGAGAAGGCAGCTGTCCTGTTCTTCATCGGACTTGATTGTTTTGACTTTGAAGAGCGATCCGCAGATGAGCGCCGATGTGTCCTGACAAATCGCAAACTTTCCGCCGGATTTTTGTGTACGTATCGCGTTCAGTAAGTCGTTTCGTTCCTTAGTCGCATGTTACTTTCCGTGTTTTTCGTACGTGAAATATGTGCTGCGTTTATTAACGTATACATTACCGCGTACTTTCTCTAAAATCGTTACTTTGTGAATGCCCATGTGGTGGGCTTTGCTGTGCGCGTCGAAGCAGGTTAGTTAAGTCCTCGCCCTTAGCGATGTTTCAGCATTTGCGTTTGTTGTTTTGTTCTTTTATCGCGTTGTCGTGCGCCAGCTAAATATCCGTTTTTGATTTGCCCTTCGCCGCTCGTTTCACGCAAAGAAATGATGGATCTGTAACACACAAATTTTCATTAGTTTTGAAGTTGTTGCAGTCTTTCAAGCTCTTGCCGCAGTTACCTTTTAATTAACAAATAGGCTATGAACATTCCGGTAGTTCAAGATGGTTATAGATTTCATCTGTGTCGAATGTCTGTTCGCATGTAGATGTTCATTTATTTCATTTTGCATTACGCTTCGCTTTTCACTCATTTCCTTTTGAACCTTCGGTGAACTGACAACTTAAATAAGCGCTAACAGGGAGGCTGTGTGTGTTTGTGAGTGGTCCCGTTTCCACGATTTCTAATATAAGAGCGTTATTCAAGGTAATTGGTGTAGGTTCTGTGCAAGCGGTCAGCAGAACAAAGCGTGAAATGTGAAATTATTTTCAATACTTGCAGTATCTTTGCCATATGTATACATGCAGAATAAAGTTGTGTGTACTCTCAGCTTTTCTACGCTGATTATCCCTGCTGCTTGCCAAAAAGCAAAAGCGTGGGCAACATGCATTTATTTACGTGCACAAAAATCTACCTCATGTTAAACTACACATTCAGTGAAAAATGTCGTAAAGATGTTGACATAGCCAACAAAAAGGCTGGCAAGAACCAGTGTGAAACGCTGAAAAAGAAAGAACGATGGTGCAGCCAACGATAAAAGCTGGCAAAAAACATTGGAGCTGCCAATGTTTATAAAATGTTGGCGATACGTACGACGGACAATGTTGGCTACAGCCATCCTTGCCATTATTGGCGATATGTTGGACGGGCAATGTTGGCTCCAGCCATACTTGCCGTTATTGGAAAATCATTGGCATCCAATATTGGACCAATGCACATTTAGGTGTAGTAAACCCCCAAAAGCCAACGCAGGACCAATATTTCTGCCAATGTTTACCAACGTTGTTCCGACATTGGTCCAATGCCGGCGTGCTGCCTGGGTGGAGACCGTTCGGCACCAACTTTTCCCCCTGGCTCTTTGGTATGGCTTCGGGTACCCGCTACCGCACCCGGCCGCTCCGCAAAACTCGTTGCCAAATACCTCGGACCATACCGCGTTGTAGAGCAAACGTCCTCCGTCAATTACCTCGTGGAGCCCATCACACCATCGACAGATCTACGCTATCGGGGCCGCGAACTGGTCCACGTCTCTCGTATTAAGCCGTACTATGACCCAATCGTTGTGTCCTCACCCTAAGCCGCCAGGATGGCGCCTTTTTCTGCGGAGGGCAATTGTAAAGAAGAGTGGCCTCAGCGGCATTGCTCTGCGCTTGAGCGGCATCACCATCGGCATGAGCTCGTGGTTGCTGCGCTTGGCCGAACGCTGCTGACCGCTGCTTGTTCTTGCCATATTCTTTGCCAATAAACCTCTTAGCACATACTTTATGTATGTTCGTGCGTGCGTTTGTATGTGCGCGTGTATATATATGCAAGCAAAACTGAAAAATTTCGGGAGGGGTTTGAACCCCCCCAACCCACCCCTTGGCTACGCCCCTGTGCACAAGTGATACAGAGTATACAGACACGCACGCGCAGGCGCACGCATACACATACGTGCGTACACGCACAAACACCGCGAATACACAAACGCACGCACATGCACTCACACGTTAGCACGTGCGCACACGCACATACAAACGCAGGCGCACATATGCGCACATACAAACACGCATACACCTGCACACACCCGTACACACACGCCTGGAGGGTTCATGGCGGGCGTGAGCAGCTGAAAGCGCGCGAAGTTTGCTTGCGCTCGCTTCTCGTGACGTCAGGGTCACCTGACTGCGAGCTATCGCGCGTCGCAGCCATTCAGCGTTGCGGATACGCCGGCTCCGCGAAAGAGAGGGTGAAAAAAGAGGAGGTTGACGGCGCGGCGAGGATGAGCCGGCGTGGATAAAGGAGCGTCGCTACTTTCCAACATCAAGGGGCTTTATTACAGACTTCGTCGATGCGCCATAGTTCGCGGAAATCCCGCCGCCGACGAGTGTACACAAATGCGGGTGTGCCCAAATGCCGCCCTCGAAGGTGCGCCGGTGACATGCATATTTGTACGCACCGTTTTCCAATAATTGGTGCTCTCTCGGTCGTGGGCTCCTCGGCGATCAGCCGTTTCCGATACGGCAGTCTGATCTTTTATCGAGATCACTTGGCATTTCACGTTGCCGTATTTCACTATTACCTGTATATGAGCACGTGACCGTCGTTGGTGCGTGTAGCAACTGAAGTGTTATGCGGCTAAGCACGTGTATGAAGTCCAATTCCCGGCATGAACGATTGAAGAAGATGGGAGAGCCCTTGCGCAATGTGAAATAATGTGGTATGTCGGGCACGCAGACGCGAAACTACGCTTGCCCTTATCAGATGCGAAAGCATCTTATGCTCGGGGCAGTGTCCGTTCTGCAGCGTCCGCAACCATACTGCGCTTGCGCCAACTCTACCCCCTATCCTCACGTGAGCGCGAGGAGGTGGGCAGAGGTGGCCTGAGCGCTGCCTCCGCTTCGTTTCTCCTCTCCCGTTTCTCTCTCTCCGCCACAGCTGTGCGCTCGTATATAATGCGGCGCGCGCTCGCTCCCGTTGCACTTTACTTCGCAACGGGGCAACCTAAAGTTTGCGCGCGCGACGCCAGCGCCGGATGCTCCCCTGGTGGGCCGCTGAAAACCTCGATGGTCGTCGGCTCGGCCGCGGAGACGTGCGCGCGTTTTCGGCAGAGCGCATGCTGCCGGTGATTGCGTTTCCAAGATGCAAAGAAAGCCCGTCATTCCACAAGTCGGTACGCACCATTCTTATGCCGCATCAGCCTTGAGAAGATTATAAGCAGTGAATTCAAGTGTGAAACTGCATATTCAAGGGAGATGCACATGCAAAACAAGCGCAAAGCTGTACGCAGATTCAAATCCTCATTTATTTTACGTGCCTTATTTTGATCATAGTCTACGGCAGACCGAGTGGTCCTTACGCATACAGCAATAAAGTTTAGTCGAATCCACCCACATCGTCATGCCCATTCACTACCTTCAGGAAAGAGCACACTGGAACACCAGCTGATATGAAAAAAGTCACAGTTTCACCGCAAGGGCGAAGCAATGAATGCGATAGCAAGAAATTTTAGCGTTACACGAAGTGAGGCTGACGGCTGACTGTTTTGTATTCGATCTCGCGTAACTACAAAACGCTGGTGTAAGAGAATACGGCCGCTCCAGGGAGAGATGCCTCCGCATAATCACTTCGCGTTGAGAGCACAGATGGCTTTCGAGATAGCGTGCGCGCCAGCGATCGCCACCGCGCTCTTAGATTCAAAGTTCAACGTTTCTCCTCGCGCGACGCGACACTCCCCCCCCCCCCCCCACCACCTCGCTTCTTCGCATCTTTGAAGGCTCATTAAAGACTGGCGGGGAATTTCCTGTCTGCTTCCACGGCAGGGCTCCCGTGCGGGCTGATGTTATCGCATGCACCCTCCGAGCGATGGGCCGGCTTGTTTGAACTCTGCTTCGGCCGCGTTTGTTGCGCCCGCCTGCGCGCCTTTACTCGCGGTAGAACATACAATGCGCGTGGGGATCTTATCAATTTGGACTTCATACCGGAAGGACTTGACGGCGACGGCAACGGCGACGGCAAAACCCCGTCGAGACTGTCCATATAATTGCTATCGCAATAAAACCCGTTGTGGCACTGCGCATACCGCCAAATATTTAACACAGTGATCGCCATTGCGTATCTGCACTGGTGCTCTCCGATAATCCTACTTGCGGCCTGCGAGCCCGTGAGGCAGCCGCGTGACAGAACGGGTTCTGTATTGTAGATTCATCACATGGATGCACAAATGGCGATTGTATTTTTTATCATTACTAACTCGATTAGATTATTCTGATAAGCCTTTGAAAGTCCTTGTATCATTTATTGTACGCAGTACTCACCAAAACAAAGGCAATTTCTGATCGTTTTATATATGCCGTTTATCCAGTGGACTATATGAGGACAAACATTTTTGTGCCTCGCAAAAGCGGGCGCTCAAGCTACTTAACTTTTCCTTTTTTATTTCAAACGCGTAAAGAGGCCCTATTGGTGGAACGGATATTGCAATATTCCGTTCTTTCTATACATTGACTACTGTGTACAAAGTCATTGTAATCGGTTACTAAAAATCTCGCCCGTGTTTCTGAGGCAAAGCAGCACAATATGTTACCATTCTCTCAGGTTCTGCTAGCCGAAACAGCGTGCGTGCGTGCATGCGCGCGCGTGTGTATAAGCATCTTGGTTTCCACAAATTTTAGCAATGTATGTCCTATGTTGCCCTGAAATGACATTGGAAAGAAATAAACAGCAGTCGTGTTTTTTTCTTCGCACTATTCTGTTTTCGGAAACCGCAGGACCAGGAAAACAGTCCACCTCAACCTTGGGCAGAACTTGTGGAAAAACGGAACAGTGAAGCTAGAACGCGAACGCACCTTTCTTGTTTCGCCCTTGTGCATTGGTAACAGCTTGGTGAGGGCTAGTGGTTTCATAATTAGAGCAGAGAATAAAACAGCGCGAGGAGAACAATGACAACAACGGAACGAAGCTCCTGTCCCATCGTCCTCGTTCCCTTGTTGTCCTTGTTCTCGTCGTGGCGTTTCATCCACTGCCCTTGTGCAGCTCATCCCAAAAATGGTTTACAAGAAGCCCAGCTTAAAATTCGTTTTCGGGGGGACACGCCCATTTTTGGGTGGTTCTCATGCCAAACTCGGGTTGGCATGAATTAGTCCATTCTGGTTGTGTTGTTTAGCTCATATGCACACACGTTTTGAAGCAGGGGGAGACTTTTTTTGTTTATTTTCAAACCGAGGTCGCAGAAGTTCTCGTCATAAATGTTCTGCGCGATCATGGTCCCATGATCGCACAAGCACGCTCACATGAGCACCGCCAGCAAGAGCACACGCACTGCTGCTCAGCACAGCGCGAGAGGAGAACGCCTGCACGAGCACGTTGAAGGGCGCACGCGTAGCCCGAGCAGAAAAAGAAAGGGGGAGAGAGAGAGCACGAGCGCGCGTGCAGCGAGACAGAACGCACGCAGCCGCGGGACCGCATAACAAGATTTCCGAAAAAGGGGGCGCTTTTCAGAAAGGCGCAGCAGCGCCCCCTGGCCCAGGTTTTCTCGTCTATGGACGCTCGCGAAGCTGAACGAAAATGGCAACGCCGGCAAGCGTTGCACTACCCTTTGCAATGGCGCTATGGACGCTCGCGAAGCTGAACATAAACGTCAACGCCGGCAAGCGTTGCACTCTCCTTTGCAACGGCACTATGGATGCTCGCGAAGCTGAATGTAAACGGCAACGCCGGCAAGCGAATCTCGAGGCTGCGAAAGCGCGCGTTCGCTGTGCTTCCGTCATTCTCTCTCTGTGCAACGGTGTGCGAAACGCCATGAAACGTCAACGTCGGCTCTAGTTGCAGCGGCAGCGCCATCGCCGCGTAGCAGCGGAAGGCTCGGGAAGCCGACCGCAAACGTCAGCGTTGGCAATCGGCAATTCAAATGCCTCGGCAACCACCGTCTCATATATCCCATAAGAGAAACGGAAACTCGATGCACACACCCCGCGATGCTTTCGCATCCCACCACGGTTGCCCGTACGGGGAGATGATGTGTAATTTTTTCTCGGCAGGGGAAGTGCTCCTAATTTTTTTCTTTCCGTGCAGCAGATCAGACGGTGACGTTGACAGAGGGTAGTGAGAGCTCGGACACTCGGATGGGTTACCTTTCTTCCAAAGAAACAGCGAGCGAAGTCAGCGCCTCGGCTTCCAAGCTTAAGGAGCGCACCGACAAGGGATCGCCCCGAGTAAGATCACCGAAAAGAACGTCGTGCACAGGTCAGTGTGCTTCGCTCGCCGACACCGATTGATTGATTTTCATATTGCGAAGTATTACATGAGTTATGTGAGACGGTGAAACGGGGGCTCCGAATCATTCAGGCAAAAGCCTCGGATGCCTCATGAAAGGCGAAAAGTGACCGTCGTTCTATGCGCGTGATTATAGATGACGCCATCATGACGTCACATATCGTCGAAATTTGTGACGTCATCACAATGACATCGTCGCTTGGCTTCGGGGGAGAGGGGGGCGATGATACGATCGATTGAGAATGTCAGTGTAATTTGATGCGTGCCTCTCGCACTGCGGTTCGATATGTCTTGCAAGAAATCTGGTCCTCGATTGTATCGCTGCATTACGAAGTGGGTGGCAGGCTTTTGCCTTCGAACATCACTGAGACTGTAGAACGCTGCCAACTTTTGTTGCCCATGTCTGACCCACTGACATACAGCTTAAAGGGGCCCTGCAACACTTTTTCAGTATGTTTAAAAAAAATTACACCATTTCCCGCTAAAGGGTCCATGAGGCGATGCGAAGCCGGAGCACTTGCACGATCGCGTTCCGTTGGCGTTCTTTGGGCATGCTACCGACCTCGCGTCGTGGAACGCGAAGAGGAACGCTAGGCGCGTCTTGTGTTCCCTCTAGCCTGGCCGTTAATTCTCACAGAACGAGTGGGGAACGCAGTCGGCAGGCGTGCGAGAGGGGGGCAGCGTAGGAGAGAGAGGGGGAGGGGACGGGCATGCGCTGGTACTCATCGCGGTGTTGCACAGGAAAGAATTTCGGCACGTCTAGCCCGCGTTTCAGAGGAAGAGTTGGAAGGGGAAGTGGAGAGGGGAGCGGAGGGCGTAAGTGGAGAGGGTATGCGCATGCGCAGTAAGGGTGGTCACGCCGCACACCACCACCACCACCACCACCGGATTGAACTCCGCCATAAGATACATCGCATCTAAAACGCTCCCGATCGGTAGTCGAGGTTCCTGAGAACACGCGAGCCAAACATCATAACATTGCACGTGGGCTGGAATTTACAATTAATTCTCAAAGTCAGCTGAAAATCGTTTTCTCTTCTTTCTACAAATGATGCCATATACCCAAGTTCACGCCCATTGGCTGACTTGAGCATCGTCAGCTGCATAGTTACAGCGGCCGCCGCGAGAGGCCGCCACGTGCCCACCCGCGCGCTCGCGTTCACACTGAAAGTAAGCCGCACGTTCGAAGAAAAAAAGAAAAAGCGCTCAAGATCATGACTAGCGCGTGACGTAGCTTCTTTCAATGTGCCTTGTTGGGCTAGTTGGTTAAAAACATGAAAAGGTATCGTAGCGGTAGCAGACAGGGACGAGGAAGACAAAAGGGGACAAGCACTGACTTTCAACTGAATGTTTATTTGCAAAATCGCATCATCTCCCGCTAAAGTGGACCATGAGGCGATGCGAAGCTGTGTTTCGGCATGTAGAGCCCGCGTTTCAGAGGTGGAGTGGAGAGGGGCGGGGAAAGGGGGAGGGGGAAAGGGAAGGGAAGAGGTGATGTGGAGAGGGGGAGGGGAGGAGGAGAGAGGGGAAGTGGAGAGTGGAAGAGGAGAGGGGGATGGGAAAGGAAAGGGGAAAGGGAAGAGGAGAGGTGGTGTGGAGAGGGGGAGGGGAGAGGGGGAGTGGAGAGGGGAAGTGGAGAAGGTTTGCGCATGCGCAGTACGCCGCACACCACGCCGCACACCACCACCACCACCGGATTGAAGTCCGCTATAAGATGCTTCACATCTAAAGGTAACAGTATATGTGGATCTGCACACGCACAAAAAAGGCCCAATCACCGCACATGGAAACCTGCCGCGTCCAGAAAGGCGAATTCATTTGAAGTCAGCGCCCTTGTGGTCGCCTTCATCGTCCCTGTCTGCTCCCGCTATGATACCTTTTGTAACTTCTTTCCTCCCTGCTTGGCTTCCAGCGCGCATGATCGGGACGAGAGAAGAGAGAAAGCAATTACAGTGTGCACCAAGAGGCAGATCCACAACAGGGCGCCAAGAAGGCCTCAGCCCCTAGCTCCTTCAGTTGGACCCATGCCTCCCAGCCAGTCAGACGCGCTTCACATTTGCGTCTTCGGACTCCGAAGTGGAGGAGAAGGTGTACTGTGTGGACGAGGGGGAGGAGGAGGCGGACCGCGCGAGGGCGCCTGCATCAGGTCAACGACGCAGAAATGGTAAGAGCGCTTGTGTTCCATACCACCGGTCTACGGTGGTAATTAACGGTGGTATTTAACGAGCTTCAAAGGTCTGTCAAAAAAATTGGGAGACGCTTAAGCTTCGCCTTTAAGAGTTGAACGCCGAGTCAGCCAGCGAGCTGTCGCCTAGCCAGCCGCACACACACGACACACGCGACATACGAAAGGTAAAGACTGTTGCCCTCTTCAACTTATGACAATAGTGTACCCACTACGTGCTATAAGAGAATGCGCTCACTAATGTTTGTGCCCTTTGTAATGGGTGGCATGCTTTAAACCAGCAGCAGTTATGCAGGCGTGAAACGTTTTCGAAGTTCCGATGCACCCATTACGTGTTCGTAAGGAAATACGCGCAGCAATGTGTGTGCCTTTTGGAATGGCCGGCTTTAAACCACAAACTCTTTATGCATTTCACACGGTGTGAACGCCCGACGCAATGTACGATTGTACAACGTTTTACAGCAATGTTACACCCCGTACTGTGACGCGTACACAAGACGCGTATGTTTGTGAGGCATGAAAGTCAATTTCAGTGCAGTTCCAAGCATTGGCGTGGGTCTGTGGTGGAACACCTCACCTGCTTGACACGCCGAAGGCGCGAGTTCGAATCCACCTCAGCTACATCATTTTAATACGAAAGTGTTTTATGTCGGGGTCCACCAGGACTTTCCTTACGGACTTCCGTCACGGAAATACGTCAGTAAAATGAACGCCATCAGATAGATGGCAAAGAAAAAAAGGTAGAAGAAAAGGCTTCGTCAACAGGAGTCGAACGCACAAGCTCTGGGTCCGCGACGATGGGTGGCGGGCGTTTAGCCAACTGCGCTGCCGCCAAACACACAGCGGTGTCTACACGAACGTGCCTTTTATCTCTCACACTTTCTTCTCACATTGCCTCTGGTTCGCGGGGCGATGTCGCCGTCTGGACGCGGTAGAGTTAAAGGGACCGACAACTGCCCAGAATATGAAACGAGTTGACTCCACTGATGTAAAGATTGTCCGTTGCACTGACTCAAATCAACCCTGTTTTTTTCGTGAGAGATGGATTTATATTTTTATTTCCTAATTGAAAGTCGCGAAAAATGACCTGTGGCGCCTCTGGCGGCAAAAACATGAATCATCTGATGAAGACGGCCACGTGACCGTTGATTGCTGTACGCGGTCGACAATTTTTTTTGTTAGTATTGAAATAGCGTTCGTTTCTTTATATTAAAAGGTATTACTCCATAATAATGTACATATAGGCCTGCGTTAGTAGTATGCATTAAAGTGGCGCTGCCTTCGCATGACGTAATAATCCCATGCTCGTCAGCGCGTCTTGAGCAACTTTTCAGCGTGCTCATGCAACGGTGCACGCAGTTTCCATGTCGCTAAGATTTTGAAGCGGCATAGTTTTGCTACCTACACTTCGTCTCAGAAATGACGCGCGCTGCTACTCGGTGCGGCCGTGCATATGCACAGTTACGTTTTCGATTACTTGGCTTGGCTCGTGTATCGAGAGAGTAACGACGCCGGGACAAGCCATCCATGACACAGGCGCAGGCAACCTTGGGAGCAGGCGCACACAACGCTGTACAAATACCGGGAAGGTGTATAAAGCCACACATCTCATTGTAACAGCTTGCTATTTTCAAAAATGGTTGGAAAGCTCAAAATAAAGGTGGTTAAGCATAGTTACAGTAACTCCTGCGAAAGCAGAACAACGACAGCTTTCACAAGGGCTAGCGGCATCGCTATCAATTCTCAGCGTTGCTGGAGCAAGCCTGCATGCGTGTTTGGAGCCTTTCAGATCGAAAAATACTGCTTATAAAATAACTACGTGCTTTTCGGATAAACCACTGCAGCTACAAACGCTACGAAGAGTGAGCTTCCTGTCGCGCCGTAATAAACTAGGTCGAGAAAAATCAGCTGTCGGTCCCTTTAAGTAATGCGTAACCTCCACGATTAGCTCTGGCAACGCGCCGTTGCTACGACCGTGCCATTCGGCGCGTTTCCAATAGGAGTAATGCATGGGCGAGGCCAACGGGGGAGGGGGGGTTCAGAACCCCCGAAATTTTTCAGTTTTGCTCGGGTATATATACACGCACACATACAAACGCACGCAAAAACATACATAAAGCATGGTGAAACACCCCCCCCCCCCCGAAAAAAATTTCTAGCTACGCCCCTGGAGAAATATCATTTCGTCAACGCTTTAACAGATCACGAGGTGCAGGCTTTAGCCAAAGCCTCTCTCATAGCATCCATCTGTAATAAAAAAAATTGTAGTGGCTTAGCTCGGCTATGCCACGATATACGTAGCGGAGCTGAGGTTCAGCTGATTATTCTTAGCTCTCCTGGTTGACTAGGATTAGCTTGATTATCATGCTTACTGCTGCTTCAGTGACACACATACGGTATACGTATTATGTAACACTGTATGTTTATTTTTTGCTCAACGTCATTTCTCTATTGCCACAAAGGCGGCTCGGTGGCCAGTGTAGGAACACGCTGCCGTCTCTATGGCCCCAACGACCGGCGCAGCCTGAGACTTGGCTACTGCGCAACGGAGTCGCACAGCTGGGAACGCGCCGGCGCCACTGCGTCTGCCGCGGCTATGACATCACTCCTCTGTAATGCGCAGACCCACGAGGACCACCCGTCGGCAACGGCTCCGGCGCGCCAGCTGTTCGCAGTGACGGCGCAGCTCCTCGCGCATGCGCAGCACGTCCCTCGATAAGCCATGCGAAACTGCTCACGCTACAAAAAATAGCTCTCCGACGCTCGCCTGGCTGTCCCACCGCGTTCCTCGCTCGCCCTGTGAGAAATCACGGTCAGGCTAGAGGGAAGACACGAAGCGCGTCGCGTTTCACGACGCTTTGCAATGATTATTATGTGCTTGTTGGTGATATCTTTGCACGGGATTTCCTATTGGGCGCGAGGACATACAGTGGCGCCGCCATGCGGAGGCATCCCTGTGACGTGCAAGGTTGGATTGCTCCTCCAGCTCTCTCCCGCTCAGCCTGTAGCCGCTTTCGCGTCTGCTTTTTTATTATTGTTGATGTACTTAGCTGCTTAGGCATGGAAGGTAAACAACCAAGGAAACCAACGGAAGCTCAAAGGCTTTGCTAAATCCTCACTAAACGCTCCCGGCAAAAGCGTAACACAATAAGAACACAAGATGGTCCTACTAACTATGAACTGAAATTGAAAATAAAGCTTACAGGCTTCACATAAAACAATGTGGAACTACCTTTCGCCCTAAATGCTCATGCTAACTAGTACAAAAACAAAACAAAACTCAACCTACAGCTAGCTCTGTTGAAACAATTTTCAACTCCAACGCTAGGAGATTACCCTCCAAAATACCGACACTACATAGGTCAAAATTACTGCCTCACAGTAAACACAAACAAGTAAAATTCGGTTACGCTCGACCAACGCTACCACTTAGCGGCCTTACAAATCTTTACTCACGGCTAACGTGCTTCATTTTACGCCGTCAACTTACTTCCACGTGGTTTACCGTTTCCGCACAAGTTATTCTTAATATTGTACTACAGTGTACTAGAAGGGGGCAGTGGAACGAACGAAGCGGCCGCGCCGCATCTCGGGTGATGCTCCGGCGGGCGACCGTAGCGGCGGCGCTGTAGTCACTTTGTACTGAAGCTGTGGAGAGCGTCTGCATTTGGCGCGCGCTAGTCGCAGCCTACGAAAGCGTGTAATTGCGCGTTTTGAGCGCGTTTAATGCAATACTGAGCTTCAATCGGTGTCCCAACGCCTGCTACGCGCCATGGTGCATTAGTGAATATGCAGGCGTGCCAAAATTGCGCCGAGATATTCCCTGTTCTTGGAGCCTGCCGACCCCCAAAGAAGGTGACAATCGGATTTTGCGCACGTGCATCTAGCTGCTCACTGATCGCTGTGCTGTTGCAAGCAGTACTTCGAGCCGCGCTACACTATAAGTAACTACGAACACTGACTACGAAGAAATAAAGAACCATCGACGAAAGCCTAAAATTCTTCTGCCGGCAGTCTATACCATATATCCAGAGCATTGATCTCTGTATACGAGCTCCAATGCGCTCGACTGTTTCATGAGTAACCTGAGTACAAATGACTCTATCGCAACATTTATATTAGTGACGGCTGAGTTCTGCCAGTTTGGCGCTGTTTCTTTAATGTCGAAAGGCTATCTTGTTTCAACAGCATGCTTCCGCGGTTACGATGCATCGGTTATGCGACCTCTGAGGGCTTAAAATATCAGGAAGGCGAGCCAGGAAGCCGAGCCGAAGGCACGTGTTCACCTCCGACGCACAAACTTCATGCATCAGGGCTTATCTCAAGCATATTAAAATGCGTAGATATAAATATAGCCCGTCGGTTATTCTGCCTAAATTCATTACAGCCAGTTCTCCTTTTCAATGGACAGCTTATATTGCACTTTTCCTGATCTTCTATCGATGCCATTAGAAAAACTTCTTATTGACAACGTTTGGTATTATAATTTCATTGCTTTATCTGTAAAGAGTGTCAGAAGTGAAACCAGAAGGGGCGGTGGTGCTCTATGCTTTGCTGAGATTATGTTTATATATATATATATATATATATATATATATATATTTGGACGCACAAATACGGACAGTAAAGTATCCCCTCCCCACCCGGCGAATAGCAATTAATAACAATATCCGTGCAACGCACCTGAGGACGACCGTTATTTGTACCGGTCGAGTTAACTTTGAGTTCCAATACCTTTGAGCCCTCGTAATGTCGAAGTCACATTTACAGCGCATTTGTAAAGACACGCGCCGTACACGCAGCTTTGCCAACGCGCGGTAAATGTTCGGTGTGCTTTCGGAACAATATCAGCACAAAGCTTTCTGAGCACAGTTAAAATCCATTAGAGCAGCTCAGTTACTCTGAATAAACTAGACGCCGAATCACCACCATAAGAAAGCATTAAGGCAGAAGAAATCACGATAAGACACGCCCTTTTTGTTTCCTCTGTCTCTTTCTTCTGGCGGTCGTTCGGCGTCTAGTTAATTGACAGTAATTTAACTAGCCCAGCAATGAGTTCGGCTCAATTAAACCGAGATCGTGAATCTTCACGGTCGGTATCAGCCCATTTTCATTTTTATATTTTGCGTACCTTCCGGCAGTCACTTCGGCTGATTTGCAGTATCTCTCAAAGGCATTTATGAGGCAAGCATCCATTAAAAGCTTTGAAGTTTCGTCCATCAAGGCTTACGACGACAAGTCCTACTATTAATAATAGCAAGTTTTAGTATAGCGGATAACAGCAAACGCAAGGATTTAGCGTTAGCGTTAGCGTTGCGTGCTCCTAACTGCGCATGAGCAGAACGCAAACGTAGCCCGAGCTCTTACGTACGAACGCTATTTCTGGAATATAGCGTTCAACGCTAACGCACGCAAGAGATCCCGTACGTAGGGCAAGATGGCGGTGCCTGTTGAAGCGAGAGCCGTCCACTTCGAATCTTTGTAGCCGTCGTCCTGCATTATTAAACTTATTCATTTCCTAATAATGTTCGTATTTGATTTAGATTTGAGTAATGAGGCTTCGCCAACCTTGTACCGCCGATAAAATAGCTCCGTTTTTTAGATACACAGTGGATTTGCGCTGCAGAAGGCTTAGCAAGATTTGTTTGCAAGGTTCGCTCATGTTTTCTGTAGCAGCGCAGAGATGGCGACGCTGTGTTTAGTCGCCTCTTTCCAAGGTACGGCCACAAGTCAAGCAGATACATGTCCGGCTTCGTTTCCCTTCATGCCTTTCGCGGCAGTGCATGAATGTGACGCGTGATGCGTCCCAGCTTAAAAAGGCCAGGTAATAGGGGTCTTGAAGAATTCTTGAACGCGGGATGTCGACAGAAACCAATGTGTCAGAACTAAACACTTCTGCAAACGCGACATGGAGACGCAACAGTGGTGACTTTGGATCAGCTCGACTTGGTGGCGCTTTTGTGGATTCTACAGTGCATTTAGTGTTTTTATTGTTTTTATGTCTAGATGGCGCCGTATGTGCTTGCGTTAGCGTTAGCAGGAATACCTTCCGCTGTACTAAAAGATCACCAGTTGACACGCAGCGCGTTCCGTTTTAGCGTTAGCGTTGAGACGCACGCTAACGCTAACGTAAGCGTTTTCTGCTATACTAAAACTCGCTTATAGCTTAGCGTAAGCGTGATAGCGGGGGTTAAGGGAATAGCGTTACCGTGCCGCAAACGTTGGTTGCGGAAAGCGTGTTTTAGTTTAGCGGGATAGCGTTTACGTGCCCAAGCCTGGACGGTGGCGCCACCTAGCGAAGGGTGAATGCGTTAAAAAAAGTGAAAAGTACAAAACCGAGAATGCTCGCCTGTATCCCCGCACGCAGCAATGTTACTCCTTTTTTTAGTGAAAATAAAAGTAAATAAATATGAACAAAGCACAAAAAGCGAAAATTTTCATGTTGCAGGCTTGTTTACGCCGATCTCCTAGATAGGCCTAGGGTCGTTCGAAATGGGAAGCGATCTCAAAAACTACGATAAGTTATCCATCATACTCTCTCGTCGAAGCTACCTCAAGGCAAGCGAAGCCATTTCGCAGAGTCGTTTGCTACGAAAGAAGTGGATCCGTCCACATCAACGCTCAATTCAGTTCGAAGCGGGCGTGCAAAACCGCCGCAATGTTTTACGTACACTACGTTAACCACGCAAACACGCTAACGCTAAATCTGAAAAATTGCGTGCGTACGGTAAACGCTACGGGTCGTTTACGGTACTGCGCATGCGCACTTCGATCCCGCTATTCCGGTAAGCCCGCTATTCCGTTAAACCCGCTAAACTATAACTGTCTACTAACACCAGCCGCGCCTCCTCTCCTAGCTCCCTCGCGCGCGCCGGTTTTTTTTTTCTTTTGTTTTGTTTGCTGCGCGGGCTCCCTCTCCCTTTCTTTTATGACCACTCGTCCGCGTGCTGCGCCGCGCGTTTCCGGGGAGAAACATGCCCGCGTTGCCAGACCACTTTTTGGTGCTGTCCCTAGGAAATTCCAAGCGAGATGTACCTAGCCTAGTCCCGTGGCTCTACGTGCGTGCGAGACGTTGATCATGCGATTTAACCATGGAAATGCAGGTGGCTTAATTTAATGGACGCAACGAATTAAGGTGCATACTTGTTGTTTTCTTTGGGAAGGGCCACTATTTGACTAAGGGGCACGCAGTTCGCAAGGAGGGGGAGTCAGTTTTGTTTCAGCTCAATGAGATCACTGCGCAGGCATAGCCGCACAGTGCATTAGGTTTCATTTTTGTGTTAACCTTGCTGGCGTATCAAGCGCATTAGTTTATGAAGCTAGTTCTTTTTGGACGACGAAGTTTGAGACATGATCGGAACAGCTAGCGTGCTATATATTCATATGAGCTGCTGTTTGGGCCTTGTTTTGTGGTAAAGCCAGCTTTTCCCAAAAGGTGCCTTAGAAAAACGTTTAGCTCCAATTATTCCGTGATAGTCACCGAATAATCAATATTAGTGCTTGTTTTTAACGAATGCTTGTGGCGATCGAGCCACCACGCGAACGATCGAGCGTCACGCCGAAGCCTGCCTCCCTACTTGGAGCACAGTATATGTGTACTAGGCGCAGCGATGCAGATCGCTTATTTTCTCATCAGATCAGTGGAGTTCCCGGTGCCTACAGAATACATCGTGGTGACGGGTCTAGGCCATCCTCAACCGATATATGTCGCATATGCATGCATGGCTCCCATCGCACGTGCGGTATCAAGCCGCGATATATGGAACACCACTGTGAATAACTTTTTTGCCTAGCAGTTTATGAAATATTTTTTTTTCATTGCTGTGCTTTTCACATATCCTATCATCAGTGAAAAGGAGTAGCCGGTGCTATACAGAAGCACCAACATCTCCTAAATATCATATAATGAAAAAAATGTACGCCAGGAAAATCAATGCTCCTCACCACATAATGCTTCGCTGAACCGATCAATGTGTTACGAATGCACACTGTCGCCTAAGTGTACATACAGTAAAACTCGCATACATCGGAATCAAAGGGCATCGCTAAATGGTTCGATATACCCGTAATTAAAAATGCATAAAGTGCCTGTCTGAAGCTTAAATATAGTTGGTACATGTCTTGATATATACTGAGTATGTGCAGCTCAATGAAACGAAGATTGTGCTGCACATACTCAGTATATATCAATAAATATTCATGCGTCTCAGACTGTCCCTCGAGACAATTGTTCGTTCTAAAGCTGCTGTGAAGCCGTTAAAGTTTTCCCATTACTTATTTTTCATCAACCTGCTCGTGTGAAACGTGTACGTATCGGACCAGACAACACTTTGCGCCACTGAAGCAACCTGGCGATACATCTTTCCGGCAACTAATTGCAGCCACAGGTAGCAAGCTTCACAGCGTGGTATTTAGTTTTAGCCGCATTACACCCCTGTGTAGCGGTAAAACATGCAAAGCAATTCCTCCATTGTGGAGCGCAAAGAAATCTGTGCTGCGCACGCCGCCCATGTTTTGACTCGTACCCTGCTTGTTTACGCCATGCTTGCACTGTACCTTGGATTCAACGCACTATATATTATAATTTACATTATATATACGCGCTACAAGATGACAGATTCACTATAGTCAGCTTTATGGCATTGCAGCTGTGTTATGCCACAAAGCATCGACGATTCGCTGTGCAGCGAAGCCCACCAGCAGGGAAATCGTAACGGCGACATACGGTGTCTTCTTTAATTACAAAAAAAGCTCCCACGCAGTCTCCAGTCACCGTACGAGCACCCAAACGTCTAATAAATGCGCAAGTGCATAGCAAAGGTTTCTTCAATTCTTCTACCTGGCAAACGAATTAGCAGCAAACCTTTACATTAGAGAACAGACCAAGCCACTTCTTGGAATAGCTTGGAATAGTGTCATGGAGAAACTTAATTATGCCAACAGAGATTATTACAAGATACCAATAGAATCAGCCTGAAGCGTAATCGCATAGTGGACTTGCACAATTGCGACGAGGCGCCGCTACGGATGTCTACTTGAAACGCCAGCTGCTACATTTCAGGTCAAATAATAAATGCGCAGATGATGGGTTTGTTAGCGCTGCTGACAGTCTTAACAATCTGTATAAATTCAAGCGAACACTCGCGACGTAACATAAAGCAGGGCATACACTGACATTTTAACGCAACACACGCTCTCGAGTGCCTCAAGTTTTACCTCACTTGAAGACCGTGGACACATGGGATTCGAAGGGGATCGCGAAATAATTCGGTATATCCATTATTGCAAATCGAAAATACACCTGTAAGCTTTAATATTCACACGTCTCGGACAGTCCCATGATATGACTGATTCCTTTAAGTTGCATCGAAGCCGTAAATGTTTTATTAACCACTTTGCGGCAGCGAACCCTTCTCGGCTACGAAGGGCTAGAGCTTCACAGCGTGACGTTTAGTTTTCTTCGCATAACGCCACTGTGCAGCGGTGAAGCTTAGCAAGCAGTGGCTCCGGAAGAGGGGGCGCAGGGTGTGCTAGAGCTCCCCCTGTCAGCAGAAGCAAGGGGCTCAGCCCCCCCGGTGAAACCCTGTCGCGTTTTTTTTTGTTGTTGTTATTCTTGCGCGGCATATTTTTTTCGCGGCATTTTGGAATGTTCTTAACGGCTGAGAACATTCCGGAATGGATGGGGATACTTTATCGCTCCGCGCACCTGCGGCGTCTCCTCTCCGACACCATGGAAGTCTCCTCAGCAGTCCGGCCTTATTCCGCCCAGGTGCGACTAAGTGGAGTCAACGAGCCGTGGACGTTGACTTTTGCAGCCGTGGAGCCGTGGACGTTGAGCAGTGGACGTTGACTTTTGAAGTGCGGGTATAGTGTACTAGAATATTCTAGTACACTATAGTGCGGGTGCGCTCTTCATTATGCACCTGCCAGTGCTACATAGTGGAATGGAAGTGCGTTACGGGTGAACACGATGAAAACTACGAAATTGTTCACGGCGGCATGAACACATCGTTTTTGACACTTTTTCAACTGACACGGCGGCTGTTCTCCTTGTTTTATATAGTTGATTTATATATCATTGAAAAACTTGATCTTTGTGCATTTGAAATATATCTATTAAAAACAAGTCAACCGTCAGTATTTGGGAATGGATAGCCAAGAATAAGCGCTAGTTACACGGTTAGGCCTGATCGTGGCTCAGAAGTCACCATTTATTTTAAAATATGCTACAGTTACCGCACTATTTATTGCACAGCACTTTCAATACTATTTATCTATTTCCTCAACGTAACAAATCAATGTCGGACTTCTACTTTATTGCTGCTTAGCTTTTGAAAACAGCCAAATTTAGTAATTTCGCTACAGACTGTCCGGTAACTATTCGCCAGAGAAAATTCATTTTCGGGTCGTATATAGAGGACAAGATTTTCCGTCTGGATGCTCAATTTCATTAATGTACGATCCTCTCCCTTTTTAATTATGTTGGGCAATTTTTGGCCAATTTTTGTGGAAAGCTACCGAAGTTTTGTGGCTGAATTTGCACGTAGAGTAACTAGAGCCTCCTATTTCTTTCCTCAGTGTAGCAATTTTCAATAGAGCAAGCAGAAATGCCCAACGAAGCTCGTAAATTGTCTGAATTTATCGTGCCGCAAACGTCAACAAAACCTCTGTAATCTTCAAATAGCGCTGAAATCTGAGCATGCATAGCCTGAAATATAGCTGTTACGGTCTCCTGATATAATTGTAGATACGAATGACACACAAATACTGTCGGAATACTGAGCAATCTACATTATTCCTATCACTACAACGAAAATCTTTCTGTAGCGCCACCTAGACGGAAAAAACCAAGGCGCTGAATTTGAAAGCTTCCCGTCTCTCCGACTGTAGCGTGGGAAAACATTTGACTACAGAGGAGAATGACTTTTCTAACTTCAAACCATGCGCCACCATCTGTAAGTCTTTTCTTTTAAATGCGAAGCATTTCTTAGCGAACTTCTGCGACTTTGAGCGTATCTATCTATCTATCTATCTATCTATCTATCTATCTATCTATCTATCTATCTATCTATCTATCTATCTATCTATCTATCTATCTATCTATCTATCTATCTATCTATCTATCTATCTATCTATCTATCTATCTATCTATCTATCTATCTATCTATCTAGCCGCCTACGACTTTGTGCTCTCTTGGCCGTTTCGTTAATCGTATGTATACCAAAATTGGTGTTTCATAACATGGCCTTATTACGAACATAAATGACAGGTCATACCATGAAAATCATGACACGCATGTCATGAACAGCATGATTTACATTCCTCGGCCTTTGGGCTCCCTGGCCGTTCTGTTAATCGGATGTGTACCAAAATTGGTGTGTCATAACATGGCCTTATCACGAACATAAATGACAGGTCATATCATGAAAATCATGAGACGCATGTCATGAACAGCATGATTTACATTCCACGGCCTTTGGGCTTCCTGGCCGTTCCGTTAATCGGATGTGTACCAAAATTGGTGTGTCATAACATGGCCTTATTACGAACATAAATGACAGGTCATATCATGAAAATC
This sequence comes from Rhipicephalus sanguineus, assembly GCF_013339695.2. Classification (NCBI taxonomy): domain Eukaryota; kingdom Metazoa; phylum Arthropoda; class Arachnida; order Ixodida; family Ixodidae; genus Rhipicephalus; species Rhipicephalus sanguineus. The sequence continues at coordinate 199,868,776 of NC_051177.1, forward strand.
ATGGCACGCATGTCATGAACAGCATGATTTGCATTCCACGGCCTTTGGGCTCCCTGGCCGTTTCGTTAATCGGATGTGTACCAAAATTGGTGTGTCATAACATGGCCTTATCACGAACATAAATGACAGGTCATATCATGAAATCATGAAGCGCATGTCACGAACAGCATGATTTACATTCCACGGCCTTTGGGCTCCCTGGCCGTTCCGTTAATCGGATGTGTACCAAAATTGGTGTGTCGTAACATGGCCTTATCACGAACATAAATGACAGGTCATATCATGAAAATCATGACACGCATGTCATGAACAGCATGATTTACATTCCACGGCCTTTGGGCTCTTGCGGCCGTTCCGTTAATTTCATATATACCAAAATTGGTACGGCGTGACAAGGGTTCATGACGAACATAATGACAGGTCCTAACATGCAAATCATGGCGCGCATGTCATGTGCTGCATGATTTACATTACATGGTCTCGGGGCGCTCGCGGCTGTTTAAATGAAGGGATACATACGAAAACTGGTATGACGAGACATTTCTGTATGACGAACATAACTGCCACGTGGTAACATGAAAATCATTATATGCATGTCATGTATGACATGATTTACATGCCACGCTCATGGCGCACTCGCGGCCGTTTCGCTAGATTGATATACACCAAAATTGGCACTGTGCGATGTGACTTTATGAAGAACATGAATAACAGGTGGTAGCATGAAAGCATGACATGTCATGATTTACATGCCACGCTCATGGTGCATTCGCGCCCGTTTCGCTTGCGTGATATACACCAAAATTGGTGTTACGCAACACGACGGTATGACGAACGTAAGTGAGACGTGGTAGCATGAAAATCATGACATGCAAGTCATGTACGACCTGATTTACATGCCACGCTCATGATGCGCTAGCGGCAGTTTCAGTAGATTGATATATACCAAAATTGGTATTGCGCGATGTGACTGTATGAAGAACATGAATGACAGTTGGTAAGATGAAAGCCATGTCATGTATGTCATGACTTAATTGCCACGCTCATGATGCATTCGCGGCCGCTTCGCTAGCTCGATGTACACCAAAATTGGTATTGCGCGAAGCGACTGTATGACGAAGGTAAATGAGACGTGGTAACATGAAAATCATGACATCCATGACATGCACGACATGATTTACATGTCATGCTCATGACGCATTCGTGCAGTTTTGCTTGCTTGACATACACCAAAATTGGTATTGCGCGACGCGACTGCATGACGAACGTAAATGAGAGGTGGTAACATGGAAATCATGACATGCAGGTTATGTATGTCATGATTTACATGCCGCGCTCATTGTGCATTCCCGGCCGTTTCGCTAGCATGATATACACCAAAATTGGTATTGCGCGACGCCACTGTATGAGGAACGTAAATGAAGGGTGGTAACATGATAATCATGACATGCGTGAAATGTACGACATGATTTACGTGCCATGCTCATAGCGCACTCGTGGCCGTTTCGCTAGATTGATATGCACCAAAATTGGTATTGCGCGATGTGACTGTATGAAGAACATAAATGAGAGGTCTTAACATGCGAATCATGTTACGCATGCCATGTACGGTATGATTTACATGCCACTGTCATAGTGCGCTTCCGGCCGTTTTGTTACCGTGATATATACCAAAATTGGTATGGCATGACACGAGTGCGTGATGAACATAAACGACCAGAATATGCGTTTCATTGGCATGGTGTACACTAGATTGTGCATGCATGCGTGCATGGCAAACATGCGATATATGGTGGACTAGATGCCATGGCATGAATGATTTCATTTGGCTCAAAGACAAACAAGGCGATGTATGCAGCTCTTTGATAAATGCTTCGCATTACATGGATTCTCACAGTGCGTGGGATCTGCCGAATTTTTTATTTCTTAGTCGATTGTATTGATCCTCCCTACCCCCTAAAAGCTTTCTGCAGCCAACGTGGTTTTGCAATGCCTCCGCGGTCGGCCCTCCTTTGACGAAGCAACGATGTCATGTGATGACGTCATTATGTGACGTCATGATTACGCTAAAACTTTTTTTTTGCCTCCCCTCAGCGTGTTTCGTCAGCGCGGGACAGCGTGAAAGCAGGTGTATGATGGCATAGCAGGTGTCCAATTCTCCGAGAGTGTGCGGTGAATCGCGTGAATGAAAAGGTAAAAAAAAGGCCGAATTCTCGTAACGTCCCTCCTGGGGTTTGCGCTTGTTTGTCTCCGCGCACGGGCTACCAGGAAAGAAAGCGAGGAGTGTGCAATGACAGACAAAAGAAAGCAGACAAACTGACGAGGGAACTGGGCAGACGTGCGTGGGTGAGGTTCTTTTTCTTCTTTTTTTACAATAAAATAGAGTTTTTCAGAAGTGCTGCGCTTGTTGGTACCGCAATCGCAAAGAAAGTAGTGGACGAAAATATAACTTGTCGCTGGCAGTTAGGAATGACACGAAAACTGTTTTGTACCTGCTGCGTGTTTTTATCTGTCATTGCTAACAAACTGAACACTACAATGCCTGCCTCTCTTTTCTCCTTTGTGTATCTGCGTATGCAAATCATATAATAATACACTTCATTTCTGCGTCTTCAGCATTTACCCCGGGCAAAACCACAGTGCGGCAGGAGTGCGTGTCGCGAAGGTAACCCATCACTTTCAACCGCGCTTCAACTGTCACTTTCAACCGCACTTTCAACTGTGCTCTAAACTTGTGCTAGATTAGGCTACAAGTAGAAATCCGGCAGGATACGCTCGCTTCGAGCCTGTGCGTCCGACTGCTTAGCTTGAGGACGCGGGTTCGATTTTCCGCCTATGACAAGCGCGCATTTCCATTGCACCGAAATGCGGGAACGCCCGTGTATACATTTCCATGCACCCCAAGTGTTCTGTAATACCCCATGACGGCGTTCCTCATAATTACATCAAGCTCTCTCTAAGGGGATGCGGACGTTTGCGAATTCTTCACTCGGAGTCGGCTGTGAATATCCGTCATTGGTTTCAATAAACCACAAAGCCGAACAATATTTGTTTCGTTGCTGTCTGCATAAACACAGGGCTTTTGCACATTTCAGCCAGTAACAACGAAGCGAATTGGCATGAAATTATGCTGATTGCAGAGCATGGCGTAAGAAAAATACTTCGCTGCAGGGATAGCAGTGCGGCGCCAGGTGTCTTTTTTTCTGATTTTTTTTTTTACTGGGGAGTACCCGCGACAAGTGAGTTCTTTCAGGGGGGCAGCAAAGCGGAGAAACTATGCGTTGTGCTTTGACTATGGTCTCTTGAGCAAGGGAGGTGGGGGGTGGGAAGGGGGGCAAAATGGAGCAGGCGAACATTTTTGGGGGAAGGATGCCCCCCGCCCTGAAGGATAGATGTAATGGTTGACAAGAACCGTGCCGGAAACGCCAAGTCGAAGTAACCATCAGTCGTGAAGCCCATCCATATTTCCTGTGCACTGAAGGCCCCGCCGCGGTCGTCTAGTGGTTATGGCGCTCGACTACTGACCCGAAAGTCGCGGGATCGAATCCCGGCCGCGGCGGCGGCATTTTCGATGGAGGCGAAAATGTTTGAGGCCCGTGTACTTAGATTTAGGAGCACATTAAAGAACCCCAGGTGGTCGAAATTTCCGGAGTCCTCCACTACGGCATCTCTCATAATCATATCCATATGGTGGTTTTGGGACGTTAAACCCCAGATATTATTATTATTTTATTATGTTCACTGAATGAAGGTTTACTCCACTCAATCTGAGTATCGCTGCGTCAGGTTCGCACACCTGCGGACTATCAGAGCGGCGTCATCAACAAGGTCTAACCGTCTGGTTGAACACTGCTATAACAGGGCACAGCTGCGACCTGAACAATGCGACGACGCTGGCTCGTGAACGAAGGAGAGAAAATACTCCTTGTAGGGCCGCATATGGTGGTGCGCCCTAAGGACGCCGACGTGTTTACGTTTTCAGGGGAGAATGCCCTGTCTCTTTCGCTCGCCGACGGCGGCCGCTCAGCTTTTCTTTTTGTGTTGAGTGCTGGGGGCGAGAGCGGCTTCGCACCAAGGGGCGAACCGCGAGGTCGCCGGATGCCGATAGGGGTCGGATTTCGGAGCGGACACCTCCCGCTGTGCTTGGAGTGCACTGCGGGCAGTTGTGTCGGCTGTGATGGCGCCACGCGGGCAGTTGCGCGCCGCCTCCCCTCTGGTCTGAGATCTGGACCACGGCCGCCGCGGTCTTGTTTTTGAACTCCGGGAAGGCACCGCTTCCGGCTAGTAGACAGACCCCACTGCGGGGGTCTGAAGCGCAGGCGGCGCTGTTTGATGACACCGGCCAGCGACGGGAACACGCTGCAGAGGCGAAACCCCAGTAGCCTGGTTTGCGCCAAGTTGAAGGCGACGGCACTTTTGCTGGCCGACGATGCCGCTGCAGCGCGGAATGTGTGAGCAATAAATTCCGCACATGGCGTCGGCTCCTGACATTGTGCGTGGCCACGTGTTGGTTCTTGTGACCGCTGGTTCTTGCGCCTTTGGTCCTGGCGCCCTGTCCCTGGCTTTCCCTGGCTTCGCACGTTTCGTCGGTGCTCTGCGTAATCCGAGCGTCGGTGAGTGGTTTCTTCTTATTCCTCTTTTCTGTCTAAGTGACTGTCAAATCGTTTTCGTGTGTACAGTATATCCAGGCTTATGCGTAAACACATATTATTTACAACTGTACTGTACTAGCAACATCGCCGTCAACACCTGTGAAGGTGGCTGACCAGCGAAGCTGTGTTGGGCACCCATGCCGACCGAGAGCGCTCTGTTGGTTTCGATTCCGAGCAGAAAACCAGCGATTTTCCACGCAGGAAATTTTCAGCCGTCGTTTTGGAAGACAGGAAAAATAGGAATCTATGGGATATTTCAGAGAATTTTAAGAATGGTGAAATTTGTCTATGATGACCAAAACACAGCGGTCGCTGTGCTCTTTTGAGTTGTGCGAACGGTTCTCGCGCATGCAGCACGCAAACCCTGAAGATTGGTTTCTGATAATTATATGGAGTGATTTCTATTTCTTTCTCAGTGTTAGACTCGAAACCGACGTATGAACATTACACTTAGAGCACACAAGTTAAGAAGGCCATTCTTTTTAGCGCAGGCGGTACTCATGATTTTAATAGTCGTAAACATGCAGGGAAACATGCCGGGTTGTGCAGGGAAATATGCTGTGACAGTTTGAAGCACGCAGGGGAAAATGCCCGAAATAATGAATTTTCATGTCCCAGATTGGGAATTCTTGGGCGTAGTACGGAACATCACTGCAGAAAACACTATCACGCGGAGCAGAGCAGATGACGTGGAATCTAATCGCCGTTTTCACTCGATCAACGCAAACACACACACACACACACACACACACACACACACACACACACACACACACACACACACACACACACACACACACACACACACACACACACACACACACACACACTAAATATTGTTTTAAAAAAATCTTTTATCCTCCGTTGGACGAATTTTAGTTGCCGATTCACAGATTGCGCGCACAACTCTTCATGGAGAGGCTCGTTGGTAGAGGCACTCTTTTTGCCTTCACCCTCCACCGCTCGTGCCGGCGCCTTTGTTTACAAATATGCCGTTTGACTTTTTTTGTCATTGATTTACAGCTCCTGCTGTTAAGATCTGCACATCTTAGTATTTGATACTCTCGCAGTTTGTGGCTCTTAACGTAGGCGGCTTCGCACGTTCGTTGTGTTTGTATTCCGGCTGTTGGTTAGTCGTTGCATGAAATCTTTTGTTTTGTTCCATTTGAGAGTGTGTATTCTCGCACTGCTACCGGTGACTTTCTCGGATATTAAATTGCGAACCTGTCACTGCTGACCGTCGACCGGAGTTCGGCTGAGAGATACATCACTGCGTGGCACCGCGGCCTGTGACAATATTAGTGCCGAAGGTTAAACTAAAAAATAGACCAGTTATTCAAGAAAGGTTGAAAGCTCATTTGGGTTTTCGACAACTATAACTTTTGCAAAGAAAATATTATCAACAATATTGCGAGATCTTTTGATGATTTGCACGATTGAATTCATGTACAGACAACTTGTCACTCATATTGCACAGTCGTGTAGAGAATGTTCTGTACATAGTTTTCAAGTGACGTCCCAGACAGGTTCTCTGGGCCGTGTACTCCAACATAGCAGCCACCGTGACTTTTCATCTCATTAGAGAGTGTCAGTGCAGAGAAGGACAGAGAGTCTTTCGGTCTCCGCGTTCTATTGTGCTCTCCCCGCTTTCTTCTGTTCGCCAGCCGCGCCACGGGGGAACACAAAGGCACGCGAGGGGGCACCAGCGCTAATCTGATGTCACGGTTTCTCGCTCAGCTAGCATCTCAACCGGCCTGTACTCCAAGATGGCAACCACGGTGACGTCAGTTGAGATAAAGAAGTAGACTTGGGCTTAATTGGCATGCGATGCGTAGCTTAGACAACAGGTGGAAAAGGCGAGTAACTGAATCGATACCGAGAGACGGAGTTTGGAGGCAAAAAAATTAGGTGGCAAGGTGTCCTGCAGCAGGCATCCACAAACTGATGATGATGAAGATGAAAGGATAAGAGCAGCAGATGCGATAACTTTTATGCTCATCTTGCCCAACGACAGTTTTAAAAGAGTTCCTTATTTTATGATTCAATATCGAGGTCACGCTGATTTGGTTATACCAGTTACGCCATGCAGAGCTGGTGTTTGGCCAGTAACAGATTGAAATACCCAATCGCAGTAATATGGGACATTCTTTGTATTCTGGAAGCAAACTTTAGTTACTATGTTATTCCAGCATGGGGCTGTGCTTAAATTTTTTTTTTTTTGCAGAGCTGTTGAATTGTATAATACAACTACGCGTTGTGAAGTTAGGCAGAAAACGTTAACATAAGATGGTTTTCAATGGAAGAGACGGGGATGTAGTGTCATTTTCTCCTTTTCACACGATATTGAATATGAAGACGCTCGTTTTTAGTTATGTGTTTATGATTGTCTTGTTTTGCAGTTCTGAAGCAGCCCTAAACGCAATGGAAAGATACTTGATTAAGAAAAGGAAGGCTCCTGATATTGAACATGAATCTTCGCCCTGTCCATCCCCAATTATAGCACTTGATCGCGCGGGGTCAAGGAAGCGGACTTACGGTAAGAATGCATATACCTTTATTTTGAGAAAGAAAAAGCGGCAATATTGTTTTCAGTTCTAAAATATCAGTAAAAATGGCAAGCAAATAGACCAGCAAAAAAAAGTTTAGAAAATAACAAACTTCAGTGTTTTTAGGCCTCTTTATGGGTGGCGATATTTTAGAAATTCATTTTCTTAGTTCTCGATTTGTATTCGACAAATCACTATCAAATTTATCAAATTTGGAAAATGTATTACTGCCTGCTATATGGTGCGGGCCGAGTTTTTATTCTTTTTTCATACCTCACAATAAAGAATACGCCTTGGATTGTGGTAGCTAATGAACCGTTTGTGGATGTTCAAACCCAAGTGCCCTAGAATCCTGTAAAAGTTGCAACGCGCAGCGTCGCCACTTCGTCTTTTGAGGAGTTTGTTCTTACTTCTAAATGCAGAAAGTACTTGTGGACCTTCTCCGAACCCGGCCACCGTTGATGCTGCGGATGACCTTGTACATGCGGCGGCTCCTTCTAGGTCATGTTCACCGGATGCTTACTACCCTCGTGGAGAAGACGCACCGCCACCTACCAAGTTTGTACCAGCCAAGAGCTACGTCTTTCCAAGGGGCAAATGTAACAGGTCCTGCCAGCACGCATGGTTCGAGAAGTTTCCATGGCTCCATTATGACGCCGAGCGCGACATGGTGCTTTGTCACGCGTGCCGCGTTGCATTCAAAGAAAGGAGAGCCACTGGGCCCGGGCTGGAGCTTAGCTTCCTGCAGAATGGTTTTTCTAATTGGAAGAACGCCCTTGAGAAGTTTCGGTGCCACGAAAAAAAGCACTTACCATGTCGATGCTGTACAGCACCAGCTGAGTAAAGCCAAAGGGGCACGTGTTGTTGAGCTCCTCACAAGCAATTGCGCTAAGCAGCAACGTGAGTCTAGGGAAGCTCTTCGCGTTATCGTGAGTTCCATTCGCTACCTCTGCCGCACCGGTCAGGCCCTTCTAGGACACACTCAGCAGTTCGGCAACCTGGTGGACTTATTACAGGAGCGCTGTGCAGACGTACCTGCTCTTAAGACATGGCTAAGCCGAAGGGACAAGTGGCTGAGCAGTGACATTCAGAATGAAATCATCAAGATCATGGCTCACACACTACAGCGCGAAATCTTGGAAGACAATAAAGTGACTCCATTTTTTGGAATAATCGCTGATGGGACCACGGACGTGGCGGGGGACGAACAGTTTACACTTTGCTTGCGTTGGGTGGAAGATGCCTCACTGGAAGTTCATGAAGAGTTTATCGGAGTTTACAGCCCTCCAGACTCTAAGGCCAACACGCTGTTCTTAGCTGTAAAGGACATGCTTGTGCGTCTAGGGCTCGATTTGAGTCGTTTGCGTGGTCACTGCTTCGACGGTGCAGCCAACATGTCTGGGCGCTTCTCTGGAGTTCAAAAGAGGATCGTCGACGTTCAGCCGAAATCAATTTACGTGCACTGCGCCAGTCATTCGTTAGATTTGGCTCTCCAGGAAGTCGGCCGTAGCAGCGTAATAGTTGCAGATGCGCTATGCGCCGTGAAAGACGTTTCCAACGCAATCCTTACTTCTACGAAACGGAAGGCCACGTACAGCGGCATCGTTCTTCCTCCATGCGTCGATGATGCACGCGCAATACCTGCAAAGGCAAGCAGTCTTCTACCACTGTGTCCAACGAGGTGGGCAGTGAGAGTGAATTCAGTTAAACGATTCACCGAGAACTATGAAAGGGTTCAGGCTACGATGCAGGAGCTGTTACAAACTCCAGGATCACTTAGAGATGATCGGAGAGGGATTATATGAGGGTACGAAAAGCAGCTGCAGAAGTTTCATACTCTATTCAGATTAAACATGTCCAAAGAACTGTTTGGCCCATGCGAGCAACTTGGCAGGGCTCTTCAGAGTCCCAAATACAGTGCGACAGGAACCAAACAGGCAGCTAAAGCACTGTGTCAGACCATGGCGAACCTGAGAACAGAGGACGGCTTTGATCGAGTTTTTGAAGAAACACAAAATGCCGCCATGAGGTTGGGCCTTGATCAGAGTGAAACCGCGGTCGCCAGACGCGTAAAACCGCCCACGCGATTTGAGCATTCAATTAAGCCTGCTCCTCCAGTAGTATTGGATGCAAAGACACAGCTCCGAAAAGAGTTCTTTGCGGCAGTTGACTGCGTGACATCCGAAATAAAAAATCGGTTTGACCAACCAGGCATGGACTATCTAGCAAAGCTTGAATGCGCGATCGTCAACAGTACACGTGGACAGCGATTAACCGAGGAGGCACTGAAAGAAGCTCTCGGAGTCCACAGCACAGATTTTGATCTAGACAGGCTTGCGGCACAGCTTCTACTCCTTCCAACAGTTATTTCTGGGGCAGGTGTGAACACTGTTGAAGATGTGGCTGAACAACTGAGGTCCGAGTCTCAAACAGTTCGGAATCTTTTGGACCAGGTTGTGAAACTTGTGCAGCTTTTGTTGACTGTACCCGCATCAGCGGCATCAGGAGAGCGCTCTTTTAGTGCGCTCCGGCGAGTGAAGACATATCTTCGCAGTCGCATGACGCAGGCCCGTCTCACTCATCTTCTCCTCCTGCACACCCACCGGGAAAGAACAGGAAAGTTATCTCTGGATAAAGTCATGAAAGAATTTATAACGAAAACGGCCGAACGCTCAGCGACGTTTGGTTCATGCTAGCTGTGTTTTTTTTTCGCAACCCAGTTATATGGTCGAGTACTGAGTGTCCTGTGTTTGTAATCGACGCACCGGCGCATTTGATTATCAGTCCAATATAGACGTATTTTTCTTTCCTTCCTTATCCCGCACATTTCTAGCTGTTGCCATTTCCGTAATGCACTATGTCATCGTACAGAATAATGTGTAACACCTATTCGTGAGTCCATGATACATTTCCTTTTGTTCGAACTTATACCATTTGTGCTTGTCTGCATCATTAAATCTGCATTCGTCTACATTGTATAACTTCAGTTGACATACTATCGGCAATTAATTTTTTCTTGCGTGCGGAAGTGCTGAGCTAAATGCATGAAGGGGGACGCTTGCCTTATGGAAATTTTTTAATGAAGTGCATCTTTCCGTTGTTCATATAATGTGTGTCACATGATTAAACAGATCATGTTTGTTATTGTGACGGCTCACTTTAGTAAATAAACATTGTTAGTGTAAATCGTTCTAATTTATGTGTGACTGTTTTTGTTTGAAGACGGGAAATGACGTCTTTATTGATGTGACGCTAGAAATACACTAAAAAAACAAGCCTCTTGCTCATTTAAGGTAATATTTAAAAAATCAGTCATAAGCAACGGTAGAGGAAACAGCCATTTCAAAGCAGCTAAGTAGCAAGTATGCATATATTTTATTGTGCAGCCTTAGTGAAATTATAGAGACAACCTTTGACATCGTGAACTAAACCGTATACACAACCAACAGGATTGTTCGGAGTTACGTTATTGCTATGGATATGCATAAACTATAGCGAAAGATGTCTTACTTATTCAGAAAATGCAAATTACTACGAGAAATTTGCTCCCAATTAAATGCAAAAAGTTAGCAGAGTAAAAAGAAAGGATACTAATGGTAATGGTTGAGATGCCCATCCTAAAGCTGACAAATCTTCTCTGTAAAGTCACACGTACGCTAAACAAACCAGAAACGTGCGTGCATGTGTGTATTTTTCGCGCGTGCACACTTGTTTGTGTGCGTGCACATTAGAATATGGCTCTAAACGTTATCCTGTGACCAGCCGGAAATCGTGGCTTAGCGGTTATCTCGAGCCCCCCCTGCCGCGAAAGAATTCCGGAGCCTCTGCTCGCGGAAGCCCTTCAAGGCATTTCTGTAAGTACTTTCGAAATGAACTGTGTTCTTTACTGTCAAAATAATTATTTTCAACGAACTGAAAGCACAAGATAGCCTACAGTCGCTGTCTCTTTGCAGAAAACCGAGCACCCGCTTCACGCTGTCACCGCGTTGGAGACCCCTGAACCGGCTTCTTGCGTGAAAGGTAGTCACTCGCTGAGTGCAAACTATGTGAAATATCTCGTTAGAGTAGACTGCCTGTATAACCAAACGGAGCATAACAGAAAGAAGCCCCAAGCCAGCGATCGCACGGGTTCGCGACGACTGACGGTGCCTCTGCATGTGTGGGCGTCTGCATGTATGTTCGTACTGATGGTTTCGCTTTTGCTACGAGCGCATTTTCGCACCGCGCTGTGAACTTTAGGCCGCAAAGTATGAGAATTTGTGAGTAAACGAACAACTACTGTTGCGCGGACGCTATCAGTGCAGTTCAAAAACAATTTCCTTACAACTGCGGCTTCGGTGTGCACGGCAACTTTGCGATCTGCCATCCCGACGATTCAGTGTTTTTTTTTTCTTTTCGGTCTAAATTCGGGTACGTTTCAATGTCATTTGACAAGTTGTCTCGCACTGGGTATTGATCGGTATTCTCAGCGGGCAAATGTCGCTGCTTCTGTTTCTTTATTCAGCGCATTCGTTTCGTTTGGTGCTCACACAAAACGTGAGCAAATGCGACGCCTTTTTTTAATGCTCCTTAATTATCGTTCCGTTTGCATTTCAGTGAACTTGCCGCTCTCTGTCATCAACAAATTCATAGACCAAAGCTTCACCACTTTGAGATTGCTGGTGGAAGAATACGAGACCGAGCATGTAGTAGCATGCGACGCCTAGGAATAGAAAGAAAATACAGTAACGTTTGCCGGACTTGTTCTGCAAACGTCGGCTGTGAACTAGGACCCACATGAACTTGAAATAGCGGTGAATAAAATAGAAGTTATTACAGCAACCAGCAGCCGCAAAACAGGATAGGAATTATTTGGCGAGTACCCCAGCAATTTCGGCAGCAGTGTCGTGTCTAACGCCAACAGGGTGGCATCTTTCCCACGTAAATAGATGAGGCTCCAAGAAAATACATGGGGTTGGCCGGTGGGCCGATCACAGAGGCACTGCAAAATTTATGTAGCTTATGAAGCAATGCATGCCTCATCAAATGGGAAGGTTGCCCGTCGGCGTCCCGCGGCGGCGGCGTCAACACGAGTGATGCAAAAGATAACCGTCACGTGATGGTGGCACCATATGACGTCATCATAACGTCACAGATCGGCAAAATATGTAGCGTCATTATGACGTCACATAATGTGACGTCACATGATGAAGTATTCACACGTCATGGTCGCTTTGCATTGCCTCCGTGATCGGCCGTGGAGGCCGTGCAAAAGCGCGTTAGGCGCAGAACGCTTTTGGAGGCGGGTGCGGGAGAATCAGTACATCGACTGACAAGAAGAAGATGGCTTTCGCCTTCTAGTCATCTTTAACGAATGCATAAGGGACCCTGTGCGTTTTTTATTCAACGTATCTAAACAATGACCTGCGCATCTGCAGCCGATTTTGTGGACGCTGAGCACGGGGTCGACGATCAAGAGGTCCGATTGAAGGTTTCTGAGATGGCATCGCACGTGATAAAAAGTAGCGCTTTTTAAGTATGGTTGAACCCCCCCCCCCCTCCCCCGAAAAAAAAAAAAATTGGGGGACCCTTAAGCTTCGCCTTTAAAGGCCAACTCCGGCGATTTTTCGAGGTCGATGGATCTCAATGAAATTCGCTGGGTATGTTTCTTTGCACGTTTCCATCATTTATGCCAAATTACAGGCTTGAGACATGCGCAGATTGTTTGCAAATGAATTTTAAAGATTGTCTGCAAACGCCCTCCTGGCTTCCCACAATTATTGGCAACATTGCGTCTGTGACGTCAGTGTTGGGAAGGTGGCGGAAGTGACGCAGCCGAGGGCACCGCTAACTTCGGCGCTTCGGCCGCTACATCGAGCGTCTGCTGTGCACAAGGCGACAGACAGCGTTGGTTTGGCCGGCGCTTCGCTGGTCGTCCCGGCTGTCACAGTTTTCATACTCGGCGCCGGCGTGACCGGCATGCCTTGCACGACTTCCGGTCCGTTCGTAACAACGTCTACGTCATACGTAGACAGCACACTCGGTTGGGTTTCGGTTTCGGTGTTGCGCTTTTTTGCTTATTTAAAATTATTCTCCAATTTGCTGAGTATTTCTGCTATCGGGCCCGTAACAGTAGCGTCTCAGGAACATAAAAGCACCATTACTTTGACATGGCCAAAAAATCGCCGGAGTTGGCCTTTAAGAGTTGAACGCGATAGCGAAATTCGTCCCCTAGTGCGCACTTCTACCACTAAGTGCATACTTATTAATGTGTATTGTTACACACACGCGCACATAGACACACACGCACGTACAGGTTTTCGATCTAAAGCAAGAGTCACATGGCCTCCAAGAATCACACCGCGCGCCCACCCTCTCGGATGCCATCAAAAGTCGAGACATATTTCTCACAATGCCTCACAGATAGCAGCACATTATCTAGTTGGCTTGATATGTTTTCCGCTAGATGGACATAGTTGTCCATCTTTAGAGCTGTTTGAAAGTTCGTTTGTGTATTTAGCGGCGATGGCTGCACTATCCCGGCCTTTTTCGACGTAGTTTGGTGGCCTCGCGAATGCGCCTACAAATCGCCGAATGGGCTCGTTTTCGTCGTGACACCTGCCGAACAAAATGCGTTAAGGAGACTCCTTTCACTACATGGCATTTATGTAGTGTTTTTTTACGAAGAGATGCAAGTAACATCGTGGCTTTGTGGTAAGACACCTGCTTTCCACGCGAACGGCCTGGGTTCGATCCTCAATGGGACCGAAGCTTTTATTCTTCATTTTATTTGCTTCTTTCTCGATTTTTCGCTCACAACCAACGGTGCCGACGCCGACACCGGAATTTCTGCGACACGAGCTCTCTAACGCTATCGCGTTAAAAGTTCTGGCAACGCTACTGCCGGGCGCCTAAAAAAAGAAGGGATTCCCGGCGGTTGAATTTTAATGCGCAACCTACCTACCAAGCAACGAAGCTAAAGAGGGCGTGTTGCGCAGCTGAAAAGAGCACAGAGAACTATAAATGAAGCTAATTATAACGATAGAAAGATAAGCTACAGTCGGTGACAAGCTAAGAATAAAAAGTAAACTGTACCGATGTCCATTTGTATTATGCGCGTCCAACTACGGCCGGTATTTACCATGACGTAACGGTTAAGACGAACCAATGAAAAATGCAACATGGCGCCGTTCGCGACGAGAGGCGAGGTACCGCTGCACCGAGACTGAGATCCGTCAATTCGAATTTCCTGCGGTGTTTGTTTCTTCCAGAAGAAGATAATTCCTACTGTTATCTGCACGTACCCAGCATCATCCTCGCCGGTTGTCATCCGAAGCAGTAGAAGCTTGTGACTGTGCCGCGTTTGAAGTGCACCGAAGTGGCAGCACTTCGGAGTACAACGCTTTAGCGCGTTCCGTCGTTTCGGCAGCGTCAAGTTGCAACACGGCGTGTGTTCCCTCCATCGCTCGGATACGCCAAGCATATCGCCTAAGGGTCACCACATCGGCGATTGTCGTCGCGTTCCTTCGTGTGCAGTGAGGTGAAAGTGATGTCGGAAGGTGCGCGTCTGTGTACGATTTACCGCCCGCAAAAGCCATGGCATTAGCGTTGCCACAAGTGCGTGTGTGTTACTTCGAGCTCGCAATGTGGGAATCTTGGTGATGTATTGTGATATGCGCCGTGCTGTGTGCCTATATGAGTGACGTATGTGCGGACGAAGCGTGAGAGAAAGAAAGCGACCAACATAACCCGTTAGCGCGGCACAATGCGAAAGTAAACAAACCAGGTGTGGAGAATATGCAGTGGAGTGTGCATTATAGGAAGATAATTGCGGTCGTCATCCGGTGCGTGTGTCGTTATGTGACGTGTGCCTATTGGCGCAGTTGCGTCGTCTTAACGGAATTCTGTTCCGCCAGCCTGTGCTAGCTTGAAGTGCCCGTCGCGTAAGTATCGCGCTCGATGCACGAACGCCTTGCAATGAGAAACGCCGTGCGAGATAATCGTTACCTACAAACCGTGAAGTGATGCGCTCGCTGTGGCACGTCGATTGCATGGATTGTGATCGTAACTGAAGTGACGCCGCCAGAACTATTATTGAGTAAAAAAAAAGCTTTTGTTTTTAATGGCGCTGCATCATACTTCACGATATCATATTTGGAATTCTTGTTTTTGTCTAACGTGCGTCTTTTAGCATATCGCGTGTATTGTGTGCATGTATTACGCAATGATAATTTGTTTGTATTAATCTCGTGAAGCTTATAGTGCATAGACCCTTTTTTAAGCGCTTATCCCTTCTTGTGAAGCCTCACCCCATCACTATGCTTCACGAACAAATGAGGAGGGGGGAGCCGGAGAGGTGAGGCTTGACAATTTACGAAAGGAATGTACTTTCTGATTGTGTCTACCGAGATTATTTATATAGACATCTATATGTTTTCCTTCTTTTTTCTTCGAGGATGCACGTGTTTTTTTCTACGTCCGAGTGTATACGTGTGGTCTTTTGGCTACTGATGTTTTCATTTCTACATTTTTTTATTATTTTTTTGTCGCTCTACCTGCTGATGTAATCGGGGTTCTGCCCAGAGGACCGGAGCCAGCCAGAGTCCCGGGGAGATGTCGAGGAGAGGAGCCCGGAGCTGTTAACAGTAACGTTTATTTACAGGTAGCGTGTTGCTACATGATGGGGTTAGCATCATGGAAGCTCTCGGAGCTCGTGAGAGCTTGAGAGAACTTGTGAGAGCTTGTCGGGAGCGCATCGGCGCTCGCATTTTATGTCCTTGCCTTCCCAGGGTTCCCTGTAGGAAAAAACAATGGAGGCCAAGACAGTCCAATGAAAATTTCCATCTTCACCTTCGCCCCCAAAAGGGAAAAGTGAAACGCCGCCTCCTTCCCAACCCACGAAAGGAGAAAGAGGCACGCCCAGTTCGTCCCATGGCGAGGGAAAAACACTGCCCACCGCGCACTACACGGCACAGCACGAAGACGTTGAGTCTTACGTGGAAGTCAATTTCGTAGTCTGTTGCAGTGATGGGGATGCGGCGCCAGGCAGGCCACGAATTGTGGAAACAGCGGCAACAAGGCGCCACGGGGAACGTGGGAAATGCATCCGCAGACGGTTCCCAGACGCTGGGCCCTTTGTCCGGGGCACCTTGACGACAAAGCAAGCCGCCTCGACGGCCAACAACTCTTCCTAATCCGTCAGTCGGTCAGGCGTGCCCAAAGGGTTTTACGAGGGGCGCAGACAACCTGAGATAATTAGACGAACGACTTTCGTGTTGTCGCCGCTCTTGGGGCATCTCTGGAACTGCTGACCCGGAAGAAATCAGGGTAGTCTTAGCCGCAACGTCTCACGCGTCAAAGCGGCGCCAAGCCAGGCAGGTCGATCATAACAGCCCGTCCACCGTCACAGGAGGTCTCGAAGGGGTTGCAGCACCAAGGCACTCCCCGCAGAGACCGTAGATCTGCTCCCTTGTAGACGTTGACGCAGGCTGCACCAATCTCTGGACCTGAGCCATGGCCAGCAAACGCCAGAAACGAACCACGCAAGACCCGAGGCACAACAAACATAGAGCACTCAACTGACCTCGAGAAATGCCAGGTTACAGTTTTGGTAAAACTCCCTAGAAATTTACAATTGGTGCGCTCACTCGTGAAAATCAAGAATCAGATAACGAAGCCATAACAAACTCAGACCTACTACGTGCGAAGCAAATCAACAGTTTTGTATCGTTTCCAGAGAAAGCCACATCCTCTATAGGCCTAGTGCGCTGCAGTTTTCACTGAACAAGTGGCGCCGCCCGCGGCGCGGCGCGTTTCTAGTCAGTCGCGGCTGAGAGCGGGTGCGTACGGGCGGAACTATAGCAACTCGAAAGGACGAAGCTGAATCGCGGTCAAACAGGTGTGTAACTATGTATTGTGGCGTGTATCGCTGTCGCAACAGCTACAGAAACACTGTCGTTAAGCTGCCAGAAATAAAATTATATGGATTTATATGGAAGGCTCACGAGAACGAGCGATGACAGCGTCGGATAAGGGCGGTGTGACGTGCGAGAATAAACAGACGCTCTTAATTTTTTAATGTTTTCCTTGTTATTACTGCGCATATTTGCTCGTTGTGGTCATAAAGTCTGCCTTCTTTTAGCCCCGATGGAGGTCTTAGGCAGCTCGTGAAACACCGAAGCCGCATATGCAGTGCCCACTTCTTGCGCAATGATGAGAGAAGCTCGAAAGCCCTGCATTCTGCCTGTGTGTTCCGACACGTTTTCATGCGTGCTATGGGAAAGGTGACAGCGTGATCCTGCGACGAAGCGTTCAACATCCTCGTATCTAGAAGGGGACGCGGCGATGGCCAGAGCCACGCGCATGACAGGTCTGTGCAGGATGTGTGCTCGCACTTGTTGACAAACATATACAAGGCGGCGACGAGCTTACTTACACCATCTTCAGCGTCCACCCTTGCATCTGCACCTTGCTCCCACAATGTGCAATTGGTTCTATAGACAGCTGGGAAAATGTGCAGAAATCATTGAAAAGTCCGAAGGGAACGAGCCAGCGTAAAAAAAAAGTGAGAGGAACGAACGTTTTTTCTCTTGCTTAGCCCGGACACCAACTAACACACGCAGACTGATTAATAGCGAGAAGCCCTGCTGAATAGCGAGAATGGATGGAAAATCATAATTAATAATGTCCTTTACGCGTGGAACGAAAACACGAAAGAGCGCTACGAGTGTCAAGCTCGTCAAGAGAATAATTCTGCTTGAATTTTGGAAAGGGATTGCTTCAAGATATTGAATGTGAATGCTAGAAGCATGTTAAATAAGGTCGAGGACATCGAAGCGCTGACAATAGAACATGAACCGGATATTATGTTGATTACGGAGACATGGCTTCATAAAGATATATTAGATAGCGAGATAACTCCCAAATCTTATGTCATAGTCAGGAAAGACCGGAATGGTAGAGGTGGGGGGGTTGCATTGCTAATTCGTGACAATATTGAGTTTACTGTACTTTCTGTTCCTTATGATATTGAGGCAGTATGCATTAGGGCAGTCTTTAAGAATCGCGTCGTGCATATATGTGGTATATATAGGCCACCAAGTTCTCCAGTCCAGGTTCTTTCTAGTCTCCGGTGCTTCATGGATCGCAATGTGCAATATGGTGATAATATTATACTTTTGGGTGACTTCAACCTACCTGGAATAAACTGGAACGACTACTCTCCTGGAGTATCAGAAATTCGAATTGTGAACAGCTCCTTGAACTTGTTTTTTGTTTTGGTTTAAGCCAGGTGGTGAACGACTATACAAGGGTCTGTACGCGTACTTCATCTATCCTCGACCTTGTTTTTGTGTCTAATCAATTGTTGCCTTTTCTACTGGACTGTGAAACCAGCGATGGTATCTCGGATCATAAGCTCGTTATACTCTCTTTAAGTCTTTTGCCCACTGTTGTCAACCATTCACCAAAATATGTTTTAAACTTTGCTAGAGCTGATGATGTTGGAGTTCTGGATTTGTTAGAGGGCTCCTTTGAGCGTTTCTGTGAGTATTGCAAGCACAACCAGAACCCAGATTATCTCTGGGGATACTATTCTAACTTGGTCATGTCTTCTATAAAACTCTTTATACCAAAACGTCTTAAGAAAACAAGTAATAGAAGCCCTTGGATAACAAGAGAAATAATACACTTAAAAAGACAATTAAAACGAAAACGTAAGAATTATAAAAGTAATCCTAGTGCTCAGAATCAATCAACCATTCGACGTCTTGGTAAGGATATAAAAGTACTTCTGAAGGAATCCAAGCAAAGGTTCTTTGGCATCACAGTTTCGAAATTTTTAAGGGAGGCCCCGGATAAGTTTTGGAGATATGTTAATCCATCAATGAAAGCTCGCTCATTGACTCAGTCTACGGGGGGTCCTACCGCTGAGAGTTTTAATGAATACTTTGCATCAGTGTTTACAGAAGATAACGGAATTTTGCCAATCATTGAATCACCATTAGACAGGCCACCTATGACTGACGTCGAAATTTCTGAACAGGGCGTCCTAAACCTCTTGCTCAATTTGAACATAAAGAAAAGCCCTGGGCCCGATGGCATCCCTAATGAGTTTCTATATCGATACGCTGAATGGAATTCGAAATACCTCGCATTAATTTTTAGGTCTTCACTTCTCTGTGGTTCCTTACCCAAAGAGTGGAAGAAAGCTAAAGTTATTCCCATTCCTAAAAGCGGCAGTACTGACAATGTAGCAAACTATCTGCCGGTTTCAATTACTAGCACTTGTTCAAAGCTGCTTGAACATATAGTCTTGAAACATCTATTAAGCTATATAAATGAACACAGTTTATTATCTAACTGCCAACATGATTTTCGACAAGGTTTATCTGCAACATCCCAGCTCGTCGAATTAGTCCATGATCTTTCGAAAACAATTAACTCTTGTGCACAGACGGATCTGATTTTCATGGACTTCGCGAAAGCTTTTGATAAAGTATCTCACAATAAATTACTAAGAAAAATTGATGTTACGTTCCAAAACCCTACTATTACAAACTGGTTTTCATGTTATTTTCATTCTCGTGAACAATATGTTGAAATTGGTGGCACTAAGTCTCCAGTTTCAGCTGTTAAGTCGGGAGTACCCCAAGGTAGTGTTCTGGGACCACTTCTTTTTCTTTTATTTATAAATGATCTCCCGAATGAAATAGACGTTTCTATCAGGCTCTTCGCAGATGATTGCATCATATACAAAAAAATAGACACAGTGAATGATCAGGTAAAATTGCAAGAAAACTTAGAGAAAATAAGGAAATGGTGTGAAGAATGGCAAATGGTGCTAAACCCTCTAAAAACTGTAGTTATGACAGTCTCTCGAAAGAAAAATTACTTTACCTATATGTATTATATTAATAATCATGAACTTAAAAGAGTTGAACAACATAAGTACCTTGGTTTGATTTTTACGAGTGATCTTCGCTGGAATCATCACATAGATTATGTATGTGCAAGGGCCAACAAGTCTCTCTGGTGTCTTAGGCGCCATTTGCCGTTTGCAACGCAAGAAACAAAATGTTTAGCCTACAAGACGCTTATTAGACCCATCATAGAATATGCTAAAATTGTCTGGGATCCTTTCTCTGTTACCAACATCTCGAAAATTGAAAAAATTCAGCGTCTAGCAGTCCGGTTTATATTCAATAAATATCGTTACACGGATTCACCATCTCAACTGTGTGCACTAGCCGAGCTACCCACGATTCAGGCTCGAACTAAATACGAAAGACTTAAATATCTTTACCTGATTATTAATCATCATGTTCATATAAGGTATGCCGACTATTTTGATATTCTTCGTCGTGAAACTTCTAGACATCGCCATTCAATGTTCATTCGTGCTCCTGCGGTTTACACTGTTTCTTTTAAGTATAGCTTCTTCCCACGAGCCATTAAGGATTGGAATTCTTTGAGCGAAGAAGCCGTTTCATGCTCATCTGTAGATTTATTCTTAAAACACATAGATCACATTCTCATTTGTAGTTAACAAAGCTTTATTTGTCTGTACTTGATCTAGTGCATTTAATCTTATTATCTGGTTGCGTTTCTTGGTGTACATCATTTTCTCCCTTTATCTGTAAGTTCTGATTGTACATGTTAATTATGTTCTGATTCTACAATGATTGTTATGTTATTATGTATTGTTTTCCACTCCTGTTATAGCCCTTTGTAAGGGCTGACAGTATCTGTAAATAAATAAATAAAATAAATAAATAAATAAAAGTCAAAGGTCGCTCATCGCGTAATGGGTGAGGGAAGAAAAAGCACGAGCCGAGCGTGCCGAGCGTTGGCGATGTTGCCGGATGGAGGCGCATCTTCGTCACAATGCCTTTAATGTAAATATTAGAAGACCTTGATAAAACTTTGATAACCTGAAGGCGGACGTCCTAGTCGACGCTCTTCACACACTTGCAACTGACTTCGAAGGGCCCCTTTGCTGACACAGTTTGCTCCCTGACGCCGCAAAACATGGTTAGCAGCGTAAAGATCGCTGCCGTGAAGAAGACTGCTTTTATTTTAAATAACTTTCTACGTATTCAGTTCCGCGGAATCGACACAATCACGCGCGCTGCTCGTTCCCCAATACCATTGCTCTGCTCCCACTGAGCGGCGTTCGCAGCATGCCGCGACGGGATCACGCGCGCGGCCGCTACTCGCGGCGGTGACTGTCCTAGCGCCGCAGCGCCACCATACCAGCTGTCGAGGCCTATAAGGCACGCAGGTGCTACGGGCGATATAATAACGAAAGGGAGTGATTTACACAATACACTAATTACATGTCACGAACTCAAATGTGTCTAAAGCTTTGGTGTTAAACTGGAAAGGCACGGCCGGGTCAACAGCGTTACTGACACTTGCCCAACATCGTGGTCCAAACAACAAACGTCAGCTTTTGCGACGACAATTGTTACAAATAACCAAGCGACTCACGCTTCCCTATTCGCTCCTACACAGAACGCACGCGGAGAGAACAATAAACAAACAAAAATAATTTTCGCGCGGCTCTGCAAAAACTCGCACAAAGCCTATCCTGGCCTATCCTTCTCTCCTTCTCGCAAGCTTCGAGCTTACCTACGGTTCCGCCATCCAACACGTGGGACACTGCGTCCACACATGACACGCAACGGAAATGCCACCAACTCCTTTTGAAGTCAGCTGTCATAATCCTATTCAGGGCACCCATCTCTTAAGCCCTTAACTCGCTCGGATGCGTGTCACTAACCTTTGGATAGCTAACTGCAGAATGCATATCGGCCAAGAAAAAAAAAACATAGAGCGCTAAAGAAAACAATGTTCAATACTAGCTGAACTAAACCGTCCAGAGTCGCGAGCGCTACAAGGAAAATTAATTCCTAACTAAAATCAACAAATAAAAAAAATCTTTCCGCAAATCCTGAGCCGACATTCCATGAAAAGTTCCTCAACAACTTTTCAGGCGCACTCGCGGTGGTCGCGCACAAAAGGCTTTTCTCGTCAAGCGGGGTGTACGATACGCATGAACGTTAATCACCCCCTCTTCGAGCCTCACTACTTTCCCTGAAGCGAACTTGTCTTTGTCGCCTCCTGCCACCTCGCGAAGGTCGCCGGCCTCGCGGTGTCGCACCTGTTTCAACGTTCCGCGAAAGGGACAATGGGAAGCTCCTTTGCCCTCCGACCCCCTCTGCGAACCATGCGCTTCTCTTTTCTTTTTCTTTCGACGGCTCGCACGCATGCGGTAGAAACCTGTCAATGGTGACAATCGCACCTTTCTCGCCTTTTTGCGCCGACGTTTGAAGCACTTTCTCAAACGCTGCATCTTCGCTGCATTTCTGCCTTTCGGACGCTTTCTCCTTTTTGCCCGCTTCTTGGTGCAAACTCTGGAGCCTTTCGTCCGACTGCGATGCTCATCAGCATCAACCTGCACGTCAGCTGTCTCGCGCTTACTGTCTCGATGATTGGGCATCAATTCATCCTTCGACCGATTCCGCGTACAATGCGCTGCGCTGTTCTTTTCAGGAGCGGACTTACGAGCCGTCGGACGCGTCAAAGCTGTCACCGTGTGGTCAACAAAACAAAGGCCCTTGCTCAAAAGCCTCTCCGAGTGACTCGAAGTCAAATAGAGATAACGCTTGGGCAGGTTTTGTGACCCGGCAGCTTCAGTCACGGGTAGCTCGAATGGTCCCGCAATCTCCACGCGGCTATCAACCTGTGGATTAGCAGCGTTTAACACTTGCGGAGTCGCGCCACGTGTCATCTCAGGAGCGAACTTACATACTGTCGCACGCGTCAGAGCTTCTACCGACTGGTCACCAAAACAAAGGCCCTTACTGAAAAGCATCTCCGAGTGACTCGAAGTCAAATAGGGACAATGCTTAGGCAGGTTTTGTGACGCGGAAGCCTTCGTTTCGAGCAGTCCGAACGCTCCTTCAACCTCCACGCGGGCTACCGGAAAACGCACACTTTCCTCTTCAACTATCGTTTCTTTCTCGCCACTCGCGCGTTGTTTGTGGCTTTCAAACCGTGGATCAGCAGCATTTACGGCTTCCTGAACCTCGCTGCTCTTCATCTCCGGAGCGGAGTTACAAGCTGTGGGACTCGTCGGAGATTCAGCCGTATGGTCACCAAAACAAAGGCCCTTTCTCAGAAGCATATCCGAGTCATTCGAAGAGGGATTATGCTTGGGCAGGTTTTGTGACCCGGCAGCCTCAGTAACGGGTAGTCCGAACGATCCCACAATCTCTACCTGGCTATCGACCTGTAAATCTTTAGCGCTCTCTGCTCCTTTAATGTCGCTGCTGTCCACCAAAGAGAGAACGTTCCTAGGCTTTCGGCAGGCGAACGAAATATGACCAGGCTCTTGGCAACGGCGGCAGACGACCGGCTTTCTAGCCTCAAACGCCTTCTGCTTCTCTTTTGAGCTACTCGCTACGGCTGTGGTCTCGTTTGATTCCCTAGCTTTGCGCGTATGCCTAAAACGCTGTCGGAATGCTTTTGGTGACAAGCGACGATTGCTACACAGCGCCTCTTTGACCTTGTCATACGCTTCAGCGTCCTTTCTGCTGAGTGTAGTTATCACAGCGGCGGCTTCGCGCGGGAGAAGTGCTAGCAATTCTCGTGGCCAACTTTCGAGGGGGATTCCGGCATCCTCGCATGCTCGCTCAAAATTCACAAGAAAAAGTGCGATGTCCAAGCCGACTTCGAACGGCTGCAAAAGGTCTACCGCCTTTACCGACACCCTCCTACGTACTTCCGCGGCCCTTTTTTCGTTTTCCTCGGCCCACTTTTTGGTTCTCTCGGCCTCTTCTTGCCTCTTTTCTACTTCTTCCCAGCACTCCTCAATTTCGTCATCCTCCGCACCGCATTCCTGAATTGCCCTAATCAGTTGCGGCTCTCTCTCTTCTCTCCCAACCTTAATTCCCAGCTCTTCACACAGTAGTAAGAGGTCTGGTCTCTCTAGCTTCTTTACCAACTCCATGGTCTTCACGAGTGAGGACTTTCTACCCGCCGTGACGTTAGGTAGCGAACAAGCGAAGCCTAGACGTACGGTAAAACACTGCCAGTTTTAGAACATGAAAGCTAAAATGGTGAATAGCTGTGACGTATGGTAGCGGTACAACGAAGCCTATACGCACAGAAGATTACACACAGATTTAGAAAACTTCAAAAGCTAAAACCTGGCAAAACTCAAAGAAAATCAAGCACTCACCATATCGTTGAGGCCCGAGTCAAGCATGGGTCATCCCGTTGCTGCTAACCAGTTGATGTGTTCCAGTTGTCAGCAGCATCACACCGCTGCCATCCAGTTGATGTAATTGGGGTTCTGCCCAGAGGACCGGAGCCAGCCAGAGTCCCGGGGAGGTGTCGAGGAGAGGAGCCCGGAGCTGTTAACAGTAACGTTTATTTACAGGTAGCGTGTTGCTACATGATGGGGTTAGCATCATGGAAGCTCTCGGAGCTCGTGAGAGCTTGAGAGAACTTGTGAGAGCTTGTCGGGAGCGCATCGGCGCTCGCATTTTATGTCCTTGCCTTCCCAGGGTTCCCTGTAGGAAAAAACAATGGAGGCCAAGACAGTCCAATGAAAATTTCCATCTTCACCTTCGCCCCCAAAAGGGAAAGGTGAAACGCCGCCTCCTTCCCAACCCACGAAAGGAGAAAGAGGCACGCCCAGTTCGTCCCATGGCGAGGGAAAAACACTGCCCACCGCGCACTACACGGCACAGCACGAAGACGTTGAGTCTTACGTGGAAGTCAATTTCGTAGTCTGTTGCAGTGATGGGGATGCGGCGCCAGGCAGGCCACGAATTGTGGAAACAGCGGCAACAAGGCGCCACGGGGAACGTGGGAAATGCATCCGCAGACGGTTCCCAGACGCTGGGCCCTTTGTCCGGGGCACCTTGACGACAAAGCAAGCCGCCTCGACGGCCAACAACTCTTCCTAATCCGTCAGTCGGTCAGGCGTGCCCAAAGGGTTTTACGAGGGGCGCAGACAACCTGAGATAATTAGACGAACGACTTTCGTGTTGTCGCCGCTCTTGGGGCATCTCTGAAACTGCTGACCCGGAAGAAATCAGGGTAGTCTTAGCCGCAACGTCTCACGCGTCAAAGCGGCGCCAAGCCAGGCAGCTCGATCATAACACTGCACAGAGGACGGTGCTATAAAAGCGCATGGAAGCCTCGTAAATGTTACCTTGATAAAGATCGGTCTCCGATCGAAACGTTGACAAATAAACTGTCTTTTGAGAACCGTGTATCCTTTTCCTATTTGGTCTTACGGCAACCGATGACAGCCCTATACTTAATGTAACTGCGCAAAAAACGGACGGAAACACGAAGGGCGAGAAAAGGACAAACAAGCGCAGACTATCAACTGAAGTTTTATTGCACGAACGAGGCAATATAAAGGGCAGAAAAAAGCGAGAGAGGGCAAAAAAAGAAGGAGACAAAAGGCACGAGGGACCAAATCAACAAAAAACATTGGCCACATCAGGCAAGGCACGCCCGTCATACAAAACCAAGATAACTTAACTCTTTCTCATGTATGGCGACAGATGGAACACTAACGCAGGACTCAGAATTCTTATGAATATGCGCAGCCTCAATTAGTTCCCGCGCTCTTTGGTTCTTATGCCGGAACAGCACAGAGGTATCACCAAAGAGCGGAGTGCAGCCGCATTTCTTACAGTGGGCTGCTAGATGAAGACTGGAGTGGCCTTTCAGAGAATTAAAATGTTCTCGAAGTCTAACATTAAGGCAGCGACCTGTTTGTCCCACGTAAACACGTTTGCATGTCAAGGGTATGGAATAAACGACACCAGTGATACAAGATACATAATTATTAACATGACTAACATTACATGTACCTTGCCGAACATTTTGGTGATTTGCGATTCGTCTGTCTACTTTGGCGCATAAAGTGGACAACTTGTTCCTGGCAGATATAACCACTTGGACGTCATATCTTGACGCACCCTTTTTTAGGCGGTGGGTAAAACCGTGAACATATGGCAGAACAGCAAATTTCTTATGCTGCGCCTTCTCAACCAAGTCACAACCATCACCAGGACCTCTCTTTATTATCTTAATCAACTTTTCGCAGACCTTTATTAATACGTCCCGTGGAAAGCCTGCCTGTCGCAGTTTTTTCACCTGCGCAGAAAAACTGCTTTCAACCAAATGCGTGCAGGTTTTCTTCAGTGCAGAGGTAAAACATGAGAGTGCAATGGCATTTTTTACCAGTTTTGTGTGACCCGATTTATAGTTTAGCAGAGGTTTCACAGACCTAGGGGCGTAGCACCAACACACATGCTTAGACGAGAACTGCAGCTGCAGATCCAAAAATTGGATACATTGGTCCTTTAAGTATTCCGAAGTAAACTTCAGGCCAAGACCACACTGCTCAAAACTCCTTAGGATGCCTGCCGAGATATCTTCAGTGCCCTTACGGAAAAAAACAATGTAGTCGTCGACGTAACGAAAAACTCTGATTATGGATGCCTGTAAAACCAGTTGGAGCTCCCGGTCAACTCTACTTAGAAAAATATCAGATAGAACCGGTGCCACCCTAGACCCAATAGAGACACCTTTCTTTTGCAGGTACACCTCACCATGGAAAGAAACAAATAAAGACCCCAGGTAAAAGAACAAAAGTTCTGTGAAGGAATCAACAGACATGCCACTTAAATCTATGAAGGCAAGTTCATCATTGTGACACGTTATACATTCCTTCACTGCGGTCAAGAGGTGATTATGGGGCAGAGAATAAAAAAGATCCTCTACGTCAATGCTCACGGCATCACAATCAACGGGGTTGTCAACTCGCAAGAATTGCACAACCGTTTCCGAGTTAGGAACAACGTAAGGGTCATCTATATATAGAGACGATAGGCAAGTCTGCAAGAACCCAGACACACAATACTGCCACGAGTCACGTTCCGTGATTATTGCACGGAAAGGCATCCCAAGCTTGTGCGTTTTTGCAGTGTAAAAAAGTTCAAGCTGCAATTTGTTCGCCTTTTTTACAGACTGCGCAAGCTTTTGCAGGTTCATATCCAGCAACAGGGCGACGGCTTGTTTTTTCCTTTCCGTTGGTTTAATTCACGTAGTCCGGAAATTCTTTCGCACAGCTTGTAACGCCTTCTCGCAATACATTCCCTCCGGCAAAACAACGAACTGGCCTTCTTTGTCAGAAACAAGTAATCTAAGTGCATTGTTAGCTAAAAAATCAACCATCCCTTTCGAGTTAAAAGTCAGCCCTGGCTTGCCTGGCGACCCACCTATAGCGTCCATGCAGTCTCTAATACACCGCTGTTTTTCAACCTCTGGTACATGGCGGGAAATATCATGCAACAGACTGACCTTGTCAACATTCGACAAACGAGGCTCAAAGGCAAACTTGGGCCCTAGCTCAAGAACCTGCCTGTGTTGGTCCGGTAGATGCGCATTCCCCAACGTGAAAACATGTCCGTTTGTAGCAGAAGTCCTTTCACGACGAGGCAACGTCGGGCGGACTATATTCCAGAGCGTCTCAGTAGCTAGGTCGGCGGTAGCACACCAATGCCTGTGGAGTCGATTCCTGTAGACCCGGTGGGACGGCGTACCACTCCTCGCACTGCACCATACACTCAGGCAATCCTTGTAGTGCCGGACTTGACGCCACCACTCCGAGCGCAAAATGCGGCAAAGCCGCCTCGAGTGACCTGGGGACGGCTGCAACCACCCACACCAGGCTTGAAGCTCAGTTGGGCACGTGCCATGTCTGATGTGCCAAGAAGCCGCGAGCCTTCACAACACCGACGGCGATGAGCGAAGTCAAGACGGCCGGATCATTAACAGGAAAATTAACACAAGGAAAAGAGCCCGATGTACAAGAAATGACAAGAAATGTACAAGAAATGGACGCTATAGGTGGGTCGCCATGCAAGCCAGGGCTGACTTTTAACTCGAAAGGGATGGTTGATTTTTTAGCTAACAATGCACTTAGATTACTTGTTTCTGACAAAGAAGGCCAGTTCGTTGTTTTGCCGGAGGGAATGTATTGCGAGAAGGCGTTACAAGCTGTGCGAAAGAATTTCCGGACTACGTCAATTAAACCAACGGAAAGGAAAAAACAAGCTGTCGCCCTGTTGCTGGATATGAACCTGCAAAAGCTTGCGCAGTCTGTAAAAAAGGCGAACAAATTGCAGCTTGAACTTTTTTACACTGCAAAAACGCACAAGCTTGGGATGCCTTTCCGTGCAATAATCACGGAACGTGACTCGTGGCAGTATTTTGTGTCTGGGTTCTTGCAGACTTGCCTATCGTCTCTATATATAGATGACCCTTACGTTGTTCCTAACTCGGAAACGGTTGTGCAATTCTTGCGAGTTGACAACCCCGTTGATTGTGATGCCGTGAGCATTGACGTAGAGGATCTTTTTTATTCTCTGCCCCATAATCACCTCTTGACCGCAGTGAAGGAATGTATAACGTGTCACAATGATGAACTTGCCTTCATAGGTTTAAGTGGCATGTCTGTTGATTCCTTCACAGAACTTTTGTTCTTTTACCTGGGGTCTTTATTTGTTTCTTTCCATGGTGAGGTGTACCTGCAAAAGAAAGGTGTCTCTATTGGGTCTAGGGTGGCACCGGTTCTATCTGATATTTTTCTAAGTAGAGTTGACCGGGAGCTCCAACTGGTTTTACAGGCATCCATAATCAGAGTTTTTCGTTACGTCGACGACTACATTGTTTTTTTCCGTAAGGGCACTGAAGATATCTCGGCAGGCATCCTAAGGAGTTTTGAGCAGTGTGGTCTTGGCCTGAAGTTTACTTCGGAATACTTAAAGGACCAATGTATCCAATTTTTGGATCTGCAGCTGCAGTTCTCGTCTAAGCATGTGTGTTGGTGCTACGCCCCTAGGTCTGTGAAACCTTTGCTAAACTATAAATCGGGTCACACAAAACTGGTAAAAAATGCCATTGCACTCTCATGTTTTACCTCTGCACTGAAGAAAACCTGCACGCATTTGGTTGAAAGCAGTTTTTCTGCGCAGGTGAAAAAACTGCGACAGGCAGGCTTTCCACGGGACGTATTAATAAAGGTCTGCGAAAAGTTGATTAAGAAAATAAAGAGAGGTCCTGGTGATGGTTGTGACTTGGTTGAGAAGGCGCAGCATAAGAAATTTGCTGTTCTGCCATATGTTCACGGTTTTACCCACCGCCTAAAAAAGGTTGCGTCAAGATATGACGTCCAAGTGGTTATATCTGCCAGGAACAAGTTGTCCACTTTATGCGCCAAAGTAGACAGACGAATCGCAAATCACCAAAATGTTCGGCAAGGTACATGTAATGTTAGTCATGTTAATAATTATGTATCTTGTATCACTGGTGTCGTTTATTCCATACCCTTGACATGCAAACGTGTTTACGTGGGACAAACAGGTCGCTGCCTTAATGTTAGACTTCGAGAACATTTTAATTCTCTGAAAGGCCACTCCGGTCTTCATCTAGCAGCCCACTGTAAGAAATGCGGCTGCACTCCGCTCTTTGGTGATACCTCTGTGTTGTTCCGGCATAAGAACCAAAGAGCGCGGGAACTAATTGAGGCTGCGCATATTCATAAGAATTCTGAGTCCTGCGTTAGTGTTCCATCTGTCGCCATACATGAGAAAGAGTTAAGTTATCTTGGTTTTGTATGACGGGCGTGCCTTGCCTGATGTGGCCAATGTTTTTTGTTGATTTGGTCCCTCGTGCCTTTTGTCTCCTTCTTTTTTTGCCCTCTCTCGCTTTTTTCTGCCCTTTATATTGCCTCGTTCGTGCAATAAAACTTCAGTTGATAGTCTGCGCTTGTTTGTCCTTTTCTCGCCCTTCGTGTTTCCGTCCGTTTTTTGCGCAGTTACATTAAGTATGGATCATTACCAACTAGCCCAACTTACCACTCTTTTGCGATGACAGCCTCTTCACAACCTACGTAAATATATATATACCTTCGCATAGACACACACATATATAGAAGGTAGGGGTCTTTTTTTTTCTAGCAGAACCCTGCTGTAATGCTCACTGGGGCGACGCAGGTATGTAATAAATAAATAATAAATTAATCAGAAACTTTAACGTTTAAGGGCTTAAGGAGTAATGACAGTGCCAGTGCAAGTTGCCCAAGCGAGAAACAATCCCACGTAAAACTTTTAGTCAATGCCAATTTAGCCGCGTACATCCCCTTGGCGTGAACGTAACGGCAACGCATGCAATGGCCCCCACAGTTAAACGCCGTGTGTGCTACACGCTTTTATTTCGTTGAAGCAAGACGTCAAATGAAGCCTTGACGTTTTCCTCAATACGATGACAAGCACGGCGACTAGAGACGCAAATGCGGTATTTGCGGCAACACAAGAGTAGAAATTCACAAAGGCAATCTCGGACCACTTCGTCATACTTCGCTTTGAGTCACAGTTAGAGCACTACACGGGCCCGGGCCGGCCCGAAAGCCCGGGCCCGGCCCGGCCCGCGGGCCGGGCCGGGTTGTTGGATCGGGCCCGGGCCGGGATCGGGCCCGTGACCTTCGGGCTCGGGCCTGAGCCAGGCCCGTATTAGGCCCGGGTATCATACGTATCTATAATCACGCTCCGGACACCCGACACGTCACGTCGACGGGGATCGCTAAAGAGGCCGCCGGCTGGTTCACTTCGGCGCTCTAATAGACAGTTGTTTTGGAAGCCCTTAGTCCGGTCGCGCTTTAAGGCGTAACATTTTCAAAGATCGAAGGCGGTCACACGAAGACGACGAGACAGCCATCTTCAGGGAACAGCGAGGACGGTGGCTCGCTCTCTAACGGGTGTGCCTCGCTTTGACAGATCTATGGCACTGCGGTGGCGGTGACTCGGGGAAAAAGGGTGGGACAAAGAACGTGCTTGTTTTGAACACGAAAACGTTGTGTACGTTGGGTGCACTTGCCTGCCGAGGAGTCAACACGACAGCTTTAATTTATGTAACGCTGCCCAGCCTGGTGTATTCCTACCAGAAGCAGCTAAAGCACGTTTTTTTTTTTTCATTGCATTGTGCAATAGATGAAGTTTACAGACTTGCTACTTTTACTCAACAGCCCTAGCTCGTATGTAATTGATGTAAAACTTAAACTAAAAATGTCTGCCATGTTTTTTTTTCAGTTTATGGAGGTATATTTTGTAATCGTTCTTTGAAATTCAAAAATAAGATTGCATGGTTAGCACTGCGTGCGTACATGAAACAGCCAGCTATGACTCCAATTATATTTTATATTGCCCTGCAATTATTTCGCAAGAGTGTTACGGGCGTATAACCGAAAGTATACACAGTACCAGTGAAAGTCGTGACACTGACAGAAGTTCCCAAAACAATCTCTAGAAAATATCTTGTGTGTGGCAGGTATCTTCACAATAACCGAAGGTTAGACAGTGCCTCCTTTATGCTCAAGGCATAACTAGCTGAAACGGGTCGGGCCGGGTCGGGCTGGGCCGGGCCGGGCCCAAACCTTTCGGTCCCGGGCCGGGTACGGGCCACATTTAAGAACACCGGGCCGGGCTCGGGCGGGCCGGAGCATAGCGTTTTCGGGCCGGGCCGGGCCCGGGCCGGAAAAATCGGCCCGTGCAGTGCTCTAGTCACAGTTGCCATGGTTACAGCAGACAGTGAAGAAAACTGGCGGCGAGAGCTTCGCAAAAGAATTACAAACCGCCTTATTAAATTTGATTACTGTCCCTATTTTGTTCTGTGAAACCGTACAATAACGAATCTTTTATTTAAGTTTTATGTTGAATCTGGCATTCTTTGTTTTAATACCATAATAGGTACTGCTCAGAAACTTCACCTTTGAGATGTACATTACGTCTTCGTATAGACTCCGAGATGAACGCGGCGGCGGGTGCGATTTAAACACAACATAGATTATTATGCTGACACTGAACTCCGTGCCTTCACAATTTATTTTATCTGGCTTTGCTTCCTTTATTTCAATATCAGTGCAGTATTGCAAAATAAGGTTTATATGCGTGAAAATGATTGCCATTGTTTAGGAACTACTTCGTTTGTAGCGCGGAGGCATGCAAAATATGAGCAATGCGGCCTCGTGGGCGGAGCTTATATTTATTCTTAGGCTGTCACGGACTATAGTTGTATCTCACGAAAGAGGGTGGCGTGCCAACACGGACTCGGAAGAGAACGAAACAGAACAAACGCGGCGTTTATTAGATGCGAAGTATCTTAAGGCGGAGCTCAATCCGGTGGTGGTGGTGGTGGTGGTGTGCGGCGTGACCACCCTTACTGCGCATGCGCATATCCTCTCCACACACCTCCTCTCCACTCACCCTCTCCCATTCCCCTCTCCACTTTCCCTCTCCACATTCCCTCTCCCCTCCCTCTTTCCACTCTTCCTCTGAAACGGGGGCTAGACATGCCGAAATTCTCCTGCGCAACGCCGCGATGAGCTCGAGCGCATGCGCGTCCCCTCCGCTTCTCTCTCCTCTCCCAGGCTGCCCCCCTCTCGCCCGCCTGTCGACTGCGTTCTCCGCTCGCCCTGTGAGAATTAACGGCCAGGCTAGATGGAAGATACGGCGCGCGTAGCGTCCCTCTTCGCGTTCCACGACGCGAGGTCGGTAGCATGCCCAACGAACGCCAACGGAACGCGATCGTGCAAGTGCTCCGGCTTCGCATCGCCTCATGGTCCCCTTTAGCCGGAGATGGTGTAATTTTGTTGTTTAGTTCTCTTTTCCTGTGTCCGTGTTTGCACGCCCACCCCATTTTGATGAAGACTATCTACCAAGCATTTATACACAGCTTAAGGCTTAGTAAATATATGGCGTCAAGACGCTGAGCACACGTCTGTGAGCTCGAATACGGGATCTCTATATGTATTTATCGAACTGCAAACAATGCTGTACAAGCCGCTC
Organism: Rhipicephalus sanguineus; assembly: GCF_013339695.2. Lineage (NCBI taxonomy): Eukaryota > Metazoa > Arthropoda > Arachnida > Ixodida > Ixodidae > Rhipicephalus > Rhipicephalus sanguineus. The sequence continues at coordinate 199,901,890 of NC_051177.1, forward strand.
GCTAATGCGAAGACCTTCAGCGGAAATGGCGCTACCAATATTCAGAGTTTGGCCATAGATTATTCCTCTGTTAGTGTCGTCATCAGAACATAGAAAAATCCACCAGAGCCCATATGCGACGGTTGTATAAGTTATAAAAAAGAATAGTCTCCGCACACATAGCTTATTTCAAGTTATTTGGCTTGCGTTAGAACCGGTTACACGGAGTGTGGCGGTGTGCTCATTTGAGTGAATTGATTCAACAACCGATCTCTCTGCTCGTCTCTTAGTCGACTTTCTAACCCTGCACCAGGGTCGATATCCTGGCAGCAAGATGGTGGCAGAGCTCCTCCTGTCTACAGTCGCACATGCTCTGCACCCATTCCCAGCTGTTTCCGTAGAGGCGAGAAGCTTACATAGGCAACTGAATAACGTCGGAATGCGAGCCAATTGGTACGCATCCATAGCTGAAAACAGCGAAATATAAACACTGACATGTGCGGACACATGGCTAACGCTGGTCCTGTGCCCTACTTGGCCGTGCTTATATTGCGCTGTTTTAACTATGTTATGTAGATCGTTTACCGCGCTAAAGGCCCAGGTTCGGTTCCTCAATGTGGCTAGAGGCTCCTAATTTGTCTTATGCGGTTGTCGTACCGAGGAAAGGCAGGCAGACCACAGTGGGGCAGTCTATAAATAGAACTCTCTTGCACTGGAACATGGCGCCATCGCCGTTTCGCAAGTGCGCTTTTGTGTATGCGGCCATTCAACTGCTAAACGGTGCGTCCACCGAGTCAAACGAGCATGTGAGAGAACCTACAGGACACAATCGCTGGCCACGTTTGATAGCCGCACGTGTATACGCACATCACGGTCACGAGGGGGGACAGCGTGCGAACAGCGACCGGCTCCTCATTTCAGTGCGCCCCTGTGTCACGTGAATGGAAACGCTGCGGACAGCTGGGAACGATTCTCTCGTGGCGAAAGCGTCTGCAGAAACTGCCGTGAAAACCCGACGCAACGCGCGCAAACCCCACCTGTCGCAACTTGACAGCAAAGTCGTACGACCGCAGTTTCGGGGTTTTCCGCATTACGTTCCCAAAGCCTAGCTCGCGTTGCGTCACTTGCTTCTTGAATGCATGTTTTATAAAGTACAGCTACAGCGACGCTAGAACCAGCCATAGTACACTCTTTCGAATACTAACGGGCAAGTAGTGTGTTTGGAAAGAAAAAAATAAAAACAATGGGTAGTGACAGAGTGAAATCCAGACAAATCAAATTGTCCATGACAGTGAGTAAGCGCGACTTCACAAGGACGTATAAAGAAAACAGGCATGGATTTCTACGTCCCTGTCACGTCGAACCAACTAGACCCCCAACGTTTTTTACCCAAATCAAGTTGTGGACAATGCCGTATTTTTCACTTCGCTTCCCCCGCGTTGCTTACAGCTTTGAACAAGACGTGTCACTTTCTTCAATGATGACATTGTAAAAAGCAATACTCAAGTGATTTTGACTCTCTATGTTTTTTGTTTAGTTTCACGCCTGCGTTTATGCAGGGATAGCCGAAAAGTTGCGGTGATGTTGGATAGTCTATGTTGCTGCCATTTTCTTTCTCACTTAATGCAGGTCAGCAAAAATCACCACATGTCTTCGGTATCCCGTTTTACATCGAGACGCTGTATTAGAGCAGAGCTGGTATGCTTTGCCGTGTGTCGCAGATAGAAAACTATCATCATCATGAACCGGCACGCGCTCTCTTTGCCCTCTTCTGCTTCGCTCCCAGAACACGCGCGCCGATTTGTCCGGCGTGGGATGCAATAACTCTGATGGGCAAGAGAACGAGTGCATAGAAAGAGAGAAAGAAACAGAGAGACAGAAATCCTTGGCGAAAACACTTTGTTGGCGAGGCGATATCCAAACCCGCGTACCCACGATCCGAAGGCGAGCGTCATAGCCACTCGGCTATCCAGGCACGCTAGCAGAACATAACATAGCCTTGTATAGTATAGTGTAGCAAGGGCGTGGGAAAAGGAAGTGAGGTTGTGGAGGAGTTAAAGGAGGAGGGGAGAACGAGTGAAGAGAGAGAGAGAAGGAAATAGATAGAAAGCGGCAGAACGACTACAGAGAGAGAGAGATAAAGAAAGACATGGAAAGAAAGAGAAAAATAAAGAGAAAGGAAGGGAAGAAAGACGGAAAAGATAGAAAGACAGAGAAAGAGATAGAAAGAAACACACAAAAAAGATAGAATAAAAAGAGAGCACGCATAGCCATGTGTAGTATCGAACATCTAGAGGTGTGAAAGAGAGGTGAGGGGGCCTAGCCATTAAACCAGGACCAGGTAGGTGCCCAGCAGCTCTGCTGCGACCTAGCCTTGCGTGAATTCGTGCAAGCTGCGCTAATTTTTGTTGTAGAAAAAGATTTTCGCAGTACGGAATATGACGGGAGCGCAGAATACCACATATAACACTCCTACTATGAATGAATGTTACTTTTAAAGGGACACTAAAGGGCAAAACGATTTTTCTCATGTTAGTAAAGTATTCTTTCACAATACCAAAAACATCACGCTTGCTGCGAGAAGATGCTTAGTAAGCGAGAAAACACGCAAAAACAAAATGTGGGTGGCGACGCCATCTTGAAGTTTCCGCACCATTCGCCGTGACGTCACATGTTTTGACGGCGCCTACTAGGGATTGCGTAGTTCCTAATCGGTAAAAATAAAGTGCATTGTCCTCTGAGGGCGCCATAGACTTAACATACCAAGTTTGGGGTAACCTTTTTGAACCAATGGCGCCAAAATACGATAAGTACACTTTAAATCCGTGACGTCACGCGGGAAGATTTCGGCGCGAAATTTAAAAACCAATTTTTTAACTTGATTTTCTCGTCTATTAATAAACCTATGATGGCGAAATTAACGACATTAGAGTTCTCAGAGCACAATTTATCGATCTAAACCGATTCATTGTTTCGCTTTAGTGTCCCTTTAGGGCTCGTTTTCTTTGTTAGATACAATATTAATGAGAATTAACAGACAATAGTGCCGGGGAAAGTATAGGGGATGTTATTTGTAGTAATTAGGATGTAAATGTGAAGAAAGTAAAGTGGACGAAAAGATAACTTGCCGCCGGCAGGGACCAAACCTGCGACCTTCGAATAACGCGTCCGATGCTCTACCACTGAGCTATTGCGGCGGTCATCCTCCCGTCCACTTTATGGGGTATATATATATGCATTTTAACCTAGGAGTGTTAGTCAGCGCCGATCGCAGCCATGGCGGCGAGTGTGGAACACTCTTTATTTCTGCCTGTTGGCGTGATCGGCCATGGCTGCGATCTGCCTTTTTTCTGCCATGGCCGCGATCAGCGCTGACTAACACTCCTAGGTTAAAATGCACATATATACCCCACAAAGTAGACGAGAGGATGACCGCGGCCGTAATTCAGTGGTAGAGCATCGGACGCGTTATTCGAAGCAGAATGGCAGCATTGTGGTGGTGGAGAACCCTCGGAATGAAGAACGGTCGTGCTGTGTGAATTATGTGCACGTAAAACAACCTCACGGAGTCAGAACTTATCCAGAAAGACGCACCTTATATTTCCATTTGCAGTTTCCGGATCACCCCCCCCCCCAAATAATAATAATAATTAAAAAAAAACTAAGCAAACCGCAGTTTGAATAAATTCGAGCCTCGTTATGTCTTGTGTGTTACGTCGCTGCCATCCGTCATTAGCGTCGCCAGAAACTTTATCGCGGTGGGTTCAACCACCCTTTATGCATGTTCGTACGTGCGTTTATGTTTATGTTTGTATGTGTGCATGTGTACACATGCAAAATTGAAATAATGTCGGGGAGGGGGGGTGGTAGGTTCAATCTCTCACCCCCCCTCCCCCTTCCACCTCTGGCTACGCCAGTGCAAGCCGTATATGTTTTCAAAGTCACAAAAGATCACTTCTATAAGTGCCGTATACGACAGGTACAAAAGTGCTCTTTTGCGACTTTGAAAGCAAATGGGCCTAGTTATTTTCGTTAGATACTATGACTACTGTTGCTAATACTCGCTGAATACAATGGCTACTGCTGCTACTTTCCATGCGTGAAGGACTAAGGCAAAGATAGGTAAAGAAGACAGCACCGCCTGTAGACGAGCAAATGATATATTTTTGATTAATTATAACAACATTGTCTAATTAAGAAACACGTTGCGAATAAACGCGTTGCACTGTTGTTCTTATCTTTAATTTTTCTTCATTTTTTGTGTTGAAAGAATGATAAAGTTTTTCAGGCCAAAAGCATAACCAAGGGAAATATTTCTGGCACAGCGATGAAGGCCGATCCCCAGAACAAGCGAAACAGTTGCACCGTCGCGGTAGCATCACGTGACAACTGTTTAGCGCTGAAGTATGGGCTATCGGAAGATACAGGAAACTGCAGTGATGACCTCGAACGACTCAGTAGTTGCCCGGACTCACGCATTCGGCTAAGCTCGAAGGGTCCTTGAATGCGGAAGTTCAACAAAAGTACTCTTGGCCCAAGTTCTCAAATTAACTCAACGGAGCGCTTAAAAAAACGTTTCCTAAATGCGATCAAATGACATCTGTATTGCCGGAGCGTTTGAAAAAGCTTTACGCCTCTTTAATTAGTTGACCACTTTCAGCTGTATCCAGAATCTGTGTCCAAGTGGCGGCCTTGATGGGAAAGAATCTTGGCAGTGTGTATCGACCGAGCGCAAAATTGAAGAACGTCCGCAGTGTTTCGTATGACGCGATATGAGCCACCACGGCGAAAATTATGCGTGCGTCTCCTTTATGAGCGTGAAAAACTTAGTCATGGCAACAATTCAAGGCCATGTTGGAAATCGTTGCGCATGAGCAGCGATTTTCAACATATATACACGCACCAAGTCGCCCAGCCAGAAGTTCTAAAATTCAAGGCCATGTTAAAGCGAAAGCACAGCACATAGGCTTGATTATGTAAATGTGCAAGTGGGCGTGCCGCTTTTGATATACTCTTATTAATGTTTGCCGCTGAGAAGGCATGCGTACTTTGGCTCGCAAAAGCGTTCAGTGATATCTGAACATCGAACGGCACATGTTCCGTAAAATAGCAAGAGAAAGAAATCCGGCAGATACCACGCATTGTGAGAATCAATTCCATACGAAGCAGCCAGCGAGTAGCAGCCCATGCCGGATTTTTCGCTTTGAGCCAAGCGTTATGAGGTGGATTGACGTCTTCGTGTAAATTGAGTAAATGTGCGCATATCGTAGGCTCACCAGGCACGCCGAGTACAATAGCTCGCGTGTAAAGGATAGCCCTTGGTCCTACGTAACGTCGGTACTCACGTTAGAGCAGAGTCGTCAGTTTCATCGCCACGAAGTGCACGCTACGGGATGATGATGTGCATCTGATATGTATAGTAGCGGTCGTAAGCGTATCCGCGCTACGCTTGACTATAGCTTGAGGAGTCGTAGATATGTTTCACCGGAAGTCCGTTTTCTGGCGGTCTCATCATGAGAATGTGGTGCCTGACGGGGTTATGTGCGAAGCGCTGTGACATGCCCCCAAAACTTGTAACTACAAGAGCGATCTGTATGCTAAGAATGAAGTCGGCTGACACCTGTTTCCGGTAGAGTTGAACGCCTTCAGATGAGGGCTGTATGCACAAGGTGCTTAGCAGGGATGAGCGTTCATGCTAGCATTCACTGTTAGAAAAAAAGCTCGGCATACTCACTAACTAAATACTAACCGTTTATTGTCACAAAAAGCACTAATCACTTATTTACTTTTTCATTTACTCTCGTACCCATAGCGCCATTCAGGCATTACAGTGGGGGTTATACAGAGAAGCTTAAACACCCGATGACAGCCCACAATAAACAATCAGTTACAACAAGATTGATTAAAAATACGCCATTAATTAAGCAAACATTGGTAGACAAGAACGAAAAAAAAACACAATCATGAGAACTAAGAAGCAACACTAGGATATATGAATGTCAGTGTAAATCACCAACATAAAATAAACTTTCTTAGACGGAGAAAAAAAGAAGTTAAGAACACTGTACAAGAATAAAACAAAGAAAAACTATGTAATAAGAAATAAACTTTGTATAAAAAGCAACTACATCCGAAGACAGAACGAGATGTCAAAGAGCGGCTGGAAAAGATTCGTTGTCTATTATGCTTACTGTTGTAGCAGGCAGTCGATTCCATACTGAAACTGTTCTGGTAAAAAATGTGCTTTTAAAAAGATTATTTCTGCAACTATATTTTCTAACTTTGAGTTCATGGTCTGTTCGTCTGGATATATAATGCGACTGAAAAATGTACTGATTGTGGTCTATTCCAATGTGGCCATAATATATATTGTGAAAAAGCTTGAAGCGTAATGTTTGGCTTCTTTTTTTCTAAAAGCTCCCATTTTAATGTTTCTTTTGTAGCAGTAATGCTAAGGTTTCTTTCACAGCTACCGACAACGTACCTTGCCTCTATGTTCTGAACTCTCTCAAGTTTGACGCGCTCGGTACTCGTGCGAGGGTCCCATACAGTGCATCCATACTCTAAAATTGCTCTCACGTAGATCTTGTAGAGACAGGCCTGCTGAGGAAACAGCTTCGTGTTACGCCGTAGGAATCCCAACACCCTGCATGCCTTTCCTGTAATGAAATCGACGTGCCTGTGCCAACACATGGATGGTGTGAGGAATATCCCCAAGTACTTATATTCGGAAACAATCTGCAACGGAGAACCAGATAGAGTATAAGCTGCCGGTGGCATACGTTTTTTTTTTTTTGTGAAACGCATGTGGACAGTTTTTGTACGTTTATTTCCATTTGCGATTTACCGCACCAGTTTTCTATTTTAGTTAAATCATTTTGTAAGATAACGGTATCAGAAAAGCTTGTAATTTCCCTATATAATATTAGATCATCAGCACACAATCTGACGGAAGAAGCGATGGTGTCGGGAAGGTCATTTATGAATATTAAAAAGAGCAATGGGCCCAACACTGAGCCCTGAGGGACGCCAGACGTTACGCGAGCCACACCAGATTATGCGCCATTTACCCCCACATACTGAGAACGTAAGGACAAGTATTCCTGAATCCATCTAATTATCTGTTCATTGATATTAAACCAACGTAGCTTACATACAAGCAACTTGTGATCTACCAGGTCAAACGCTTTCCTGAAATCTACAAATACCGAGTCAACTCAGGAGCAATCATCCAGTGCACCACAAACTTCGTGAACGAATTCTGTTGAGAGTTATAAAGAAAAGCCCTTGTCTGAAACAGGGCTGTTTTGGATTAAGAAGGTTTTGATTGGTTATGTGTCTCATTACGTTACTGCACAAGACGTGCTCTAATATTTTACAGACTATACTTGTTAGAGATATCGGTCTATAGTTGTTGACCAGTTCACGAGGGCCTGATTTATACACAGGCACAACGCGTGCTACGTGCCAGTCGTGCGGCAAGCTTCCAGTGCTCAATGATTTAGAGTATAACACCTTAAGGAAGGGTGGGCTGAACGGTGCACACAATTTGAGAAAGACGCCTGTCAATCCATCCGGCCCTCCGGCTTTGCTGGGGTCTAAGCGTTCGAAGAGAGACTGAAATCCGTTTTAGTCGATAACTATGTCATCCATGTTTGCCACGCTTCCGTCAGAAGGTGAAGGCAGAACCGCGTTCTACGAACACGATGAGAAGATTGAGGCAAAGAATGTATTGAAGCAGCTGGCCTTGTCTAAGCTATTTCCTATTTCTTTTCCGTTATGCTGAAATGAGGGAATGCACACTCTGTCTTTTCTATTACATTTGACAAGATTCCAGAATAATTTTTTCGTTGTTTTTCAAATCGTCCAAAAAATCTCTTTTCGTCTGACGGATTTTTGTCTGCAGGAGATTTGTGATGGTTTCAAGTTGCTCGCAAGTCTCAGAGGTGGCCGTGAAGGTCGTAAAATACAGGTTAGTGAAATTCGCTACATGGTTAGTAGGTGAATAGTACTAACTCGAATGGTTAGTCCGTTACTAACTTGTTTGTAGCCGCTCTAGCAACTTAGTAACCACGCTAACTCTAGCGGAGCACAATCAGCCAACTAGAGGTTTACACCTTGGTAAGTAAGCATCACAACAACGTACATTGAGGCATGAACGGACCATAAGCGAGAGCACACGTACACAAGCACACACAGAATATTAAGACTTCTACGCACGCGCCATCTGCCCTAACAGCAGCTTGACACCTATTTATGTGCCTTCTTTGTAAAAGTACACACGGTACCGGTTAGCAGCCATGGAATTTAGAGAAATAATCGATCATTTTTTACACAGTATCTTGTATCCCACTGTATCCATATATGTATGTGATCACGCAGCACGAAACTGTTATTCCAACATAATCTTGAAAGTTATAGTTTTGTCTAAATTTCGTATAAGATGGTAACAATTACGGCATATTACACTACAGCATCTACGAAGCATCTGGCAGCGTAGGTATCTTAGTATTTACCTAGTGTAAGACACTAAAAAGGCTCCCATGTTAGTAACGACAAAATTTACCAGGTTTACTAGCTGCTGGCTAGTAAAGGGATGCCGCGAAGGCAGTGAAATACGCTCGAAACTAGTAAATGAATGCATGTACTGACTGTTTACTTGCTTTTTTTCGAAGAGTGTGGTGATAAAATGGATGCTCCGTTTCTATTATTTGTATGCGATGTCCCACGGTAAGGCTTACGTGAAGCGATTGACGCAGCAGTGTGCGCACTGTGCATGATGCCGAAGACGTTGCTTGAAATCTTACAGTAGGCTATCATTTTATAGATTTTTGGGAGAGCGAGAAAAATGAGGACAGAGGAGCCCGATTTCTATTAGTCACCATCGCATGAAGCCAATAGACAATGAAACAAAGAAAAGCGCATGGTAAATTACCTGTTTTGTTGAAATGTAGAAAATGACACAGTTAAAATGGAAGAACAGGCACTACAAAAGAACTTGCTATAGGTGTGATCCGAAGCGCATGTCTTCGCTTTCCGCATGTGATAATATTATACCAATCCAGCTTCCACGGCGCCATTTCCCCCCAGCTTTCAGGGGCGTAGCCAAGGGGGGGGTTGGGGGGGTTCAAACCCCCCCCCCCCCGAAATTTTTCAATTTTGCTTGCGTATATAGGCAGCACACGTACAAACACACGCACGAACATACATAAAGTATGGTTGTACCCCCCCCCCCCCCCCCGAAAAAAATTTCTGGCTACGCCCCTGCCAGCTTTCTTGGGTGTTATATGTGTACTTCCGCCGTCATAGCTGTCACATGTGTGCGCTGGCTAAAACTTTCAGGGCTGCATTAGCCACACTTATAATACCCGAGAAAATTATTGGGAAGACGCCGCCAGTGGCGGTAGCTCCGTTCATAAGAGCGGGCACAACGAGAAGGCGTGGGTTCGAATCTACACGCGGCATTTTTTAAAATAAAGAAAGATATTTGTAATGCGAGCAACATTGTTTTTTGGCTCGCAAACCGAGTTTTCGTTATTTTTTGAGCAGCCTTCGGCGCTTCTGACTGGATGCGCCAGCGCGCTTCCGCCTTATCTGAGTGGATGCTCTCCGTAGTCCTCACCTGCTGCTGGTCATTAGCCCGGCCTGAGTAGACTTCCCGATTTCGTTAAGCCCAATAGATCAAGAAACCGAGAACGTATCTTGAAAACACCGCCTAATGCTTCGCGGTTGAAGCACCATCGTGCAAATTTAAACGGAATGGGAGTATATCTGTTGGGAGCGAAGGGCGATTTGACAGATCCGAAGCCGCCGAAAGTTGTGTGAAAGTTGGCCAAAGTTGCCAAAAGTTGTGTCTCTCTTCTCAGGGATGGAACACCATCGGGATGCCGTCACCAACGGAGATTGCATGTCATTGCCTGACATATTTCTCGATCACGATTTTTTTTCTTACATTCTGGAGAAGCAGGGTGTAGCTGTAGAACCCTTGTAGATGTTGGCTATGGTGTTCACGTCTACTCAAGTGCTCCTTGGTGACACAATGGCTTCAAAGCTGCTGATACCTCTGCTTAGTCGAATGCTTTTGCTAGTGGTATATGAAAAACATGCACTCAGCAGATATTCCAATTACTCGGTTCATCGCATGGCTATGATCATTGTAAAGTATCTTTTCCTGGAGCCAGCCTGTTCTCTAGGTTGATGGACATCAGGTGTTTCTCTCATCCTGCTCAAAATGTGCTTCGTGAATAAATCGTACAAGTCTTTAGAGTAAGCTGATGGATATATAATTCTTCAAGTCTTTTACGCCTCTTTTCTTATGCATACATATTACATCGACATTTTTCCAGCTTCCGGGTACATCCGAAGTATTGAGACACTATGTGTACAATGTCGCGGTTGATCCTCGATCAGACTGACTTTGATGCCGTTTTCTCAGGCTGACTTACCGATGGTCACCTTTCGTATCGCCTTTCCAACCTCATCGGCAGTTACACATGAAACTTTGGCGTCATGTTCGGTTTTGATTTCACTTAGTAATGTTGAATGCGATGACCTACCTGCGAATTGTACAATGCGGAATAGAAGTCTTCTGCCACTTTCGCTATGTCATTGAAACAGCTATTAATATTTCCTGCCTTATATCTTTTAATGCGTGCATTTTGGTCCTTCCTATGCGGGGTCTGTTTTTAGCTGCATGATTCGATGCTGCCGCCTTTTTATTTACAGCTGCTTCCATATCTTGGACGTCATGATTCCGCAAGTATTGGAGTTGCTGCTTCTTGATCAGCTTTGACAGCTCAGCAAATTCTATTTTGCCTCTTGTGTTAGTCACATTGATCAGCCATTGTTTCTTTATTACTGTAAATACACCTGTAATGGCCTGAGGTCTTATAGACACAACCGAAAAAATACACGCAACCTTTTTGTTGTAAATATTTCCGGTGCTACATGCCTTTATTGAACTACAGAACTCACTTGTATTAGGAGAAGCTAAAAAAAACTTGGAGGACGCTTGAGCTTCGCCTTCAAGAAAAGAACGCGATAGCATAATCGGACCCCGTGCATCGCCTTCTCAACTGTTAGCCTAGCTTCGGCTCTCATTGCATGCCTCAAAGCAAGGAAGCGAACGTCTTTGCGCTTAACATTGGCCATTTCGAACTATCCTAAAACGTCCTACTGCAAGTACAGTTGCGCAGTGCCAACTACGCCATAATTCTTCCTTTTGCGAATCAGCGAAGGGACCACTACGCGTCCGAAAGGCAACACGCGAGCCTACGCAGCTGCCCACTTAGTTGAAACTTTTGCTGCTGATGATGATTAATTATGTCTAAGCGCTTTCTAATGCGTGCGCCTTCAAAACACCCCCTCGTTGCGCAATTCACTTGTTTTGACGCCTGGCGCGATTCTACGCTTCTGCCACGCAATATCACTTGCGTTAAGGGGACTCCTCTTGCTACATGACATTCATATAGTGTTTTTTTTTCGAAGAAATTTCAAGCAATGGCGTGGCTCTGTGGTAGGACAGCTGCTTGCCACGCGGACATCCTGGGTTCGATTTTCACTCGAACCGAAGACTTTTTATTATTTCTTTTATTTTCATATTTTTCGATTATTCGGTCACGGACAACGCTGATTTTTCGCTCACAGCCAACGACGCCGACACCGACGCCGACGCCGATACCGGAATTTCGATGAAACGAGCTTTTTAACACTATCGCGTTAAAGAACCTGTTACTTTCACGTGGTTGCAAGAATGTTATTCCTCGCCTTCGTCCTCCTCCTCTTTACTCGTGGCATCCTCAATCTCGCCTCTGTCGTCCTCCGTTCCGTCGAGTTTGTTTGAAATTCCCGTGACCCTGAAGCTTATCTCCGCTGTCTTGAAGGAGACCCCATCCCACGCTTCGAGAACCCAGTGGCACATGTCCACAAGGGATGCCCCCTTCAACCGTCGAGTTGGCGTTTTAGGGGCGAAGCACCTTGGGTTGGAGGCTTGTTCGTTGTCCGTGCTCACGGCACAGCACCGTGTAAAATGAAAACAGCAGGCTTAACAGCAGACTAATATCAATCATAATTGCGACGAAACATTATAAAACACCTACAAGCACAAACCCTTTATACTAGTCGGTGACTTCAACGTGCACATTATGGACCTAGATTTGTCGTCGACTCTCACTGTCGGCTTTCCCGGTATATAGAAAACCGTTGCTACAGTCGAAACATATATGTGCGTATGAGAATAAAAAAGAGGTTTACAATAGACGAACAACGATCATAATTGCGACAGAACAATACAAAGCACCTACAAGCACAAACCCTTTATACTAGTCGGCGACTTTAACGTACACATTATGGACCTTAGGACCGAGCTTTGTCATCGACTCTTTATGTCACTTTACGTCACTCAGTTTACATTATATGGGGCAATACTCGGGTAACGTACGGTTACTAGCTCACCCATACAATACCCAGAGCTTCGCCCACTTGTCATCATTCACTTCGTGGAGATACGTAAATTTTTTTTTTGTGGACGGCCGGCGGCTGGCCAACCGTCACCACGGCCTCAAGGAAGACAACCTCACCCGCCTGGTCAACGCCATCGTGCTCTGCCACTTTTCATATGTCACGGCCATGCACAATTGGCAGCGTGCCGAGCGCGACAAGCTCAAGGTCCTGCTCAGGAAGATCACCAAGCGGGCCTTCGGTATCCCGATCAGGACGCGCACTGAGCGCCTGTTCTATCTCGGAATACACCACACGCTGCAGGAGATGGCCGATGCGCAGAAGCGGGCCCAGGTCACACGCCTTTCGACCTCCCAGGCCGGTAGACATACACTACGAGAGCTCGGCCACTCCTCGGCCGAAGTGAGCGAGAAGATGAGGCAGGTGCACCGCGAGATTCGCGACCTCATTACCGTGGCACCGATCCCGATGTACGTCCATCCCGAGCACAACCGCTGCAGGCGACGGGCCAGAGCCGCCGGTATTATCAGGCAGATCCGTAGCGAGGAGCGCAGCGTAAGCTCCGTCGACACGGCAGCGTACCACAGTAGCCGCGCCTTTTCCGCGGTCGTCGTCGACTCCAAACAGCAAATCACCAACTGCGCATTTTTCCGCACCGACGACCCGGCGATTGCCGAGCAAGTGGCCATCGCCCTGGCCATCCTGGACGGCGAAAGAGATGTCATCTATATGTCATCTATAGCGAATGCAAGTCGGCTATCGGAACTTTCGAGAGCGGCGTCGTTTCCGAGAAAGCCCTGCACATGATCCGGAGTGGCGGCTGCGATGGTATCAAGCACCACGTACTTATCTGGTTTCCCACACACGTTGGACAGGTCAACGGCGCTCCCCCCAACCTCAGCGAGTGTGCCCAAGAGACCGCGCGCGCACTAATCGACCGCGCCGGTTCCGGGCAACGGCTCGGCGACAGTGAGGTTGGGGAGAGCGGGGACGCACCTGCCACGTACAACGAATTCACGAAATATTTTTACCTCGCCCGAAGAGTGTACGCACTCCCTCACCCCAAAGTTAATAGGCCTCAGGCCCTTACGCTCAGACAACTGGAGTCAACTATATTAAGTCAAGTATATTAAGTATTGGAGTCAACTATATTAAGTCCACCATAGCGTCTGTAAGAGTTCTTCAGTGGAATTGCCGTTCTGTCTCTTCCGGTTACAGTGATCTTGTTCATCTCATACACAAAACAATTCCTGATATTATTTTACTTCAAGCAGGGCTGGGCAAAGATACTTTGAAATTGTATCGCGATACGATACAAGATACTCAGGCAAGAAGTATTGGAGATACAGATACAAAATACTACCGCAATAATTGTATCCGATACGATACTTGCCAATTGTATCTTAAGATACTTCGATACATTCGCAAATTGGTACTCTAGACCCCATAGTGTAGTAGCGAACGCCTATGCACAAAAAGGTTTGCTTGAAAATTTCTTTAATGTGACCAATTTTGTTTCATTTTAATGAAGTGTCTGTTAGTATCTGAAAAGTTTTGTCCTTCTTGCTCAAAGTGCATTAGTTTACTTCCGACAGAACTTATTGGGATTTGTTTTGGCTGCTTAACAGGACAGCTCTGAATTCCTGACAGTGGCTCTTGCTTGACATTTTTGTAATTTTTTTGTAATTGATGGGAGTCGCTGCTCATCCTGCCGACCAGCTAGCGCGTCGCCATCTAATCACAAGAACTTCAATAGGAAGCCTTCGCACGATGGCGCGAATACCGGTGTGGAGTTTTACCTTGTCTGTAAAAGACCGTTTAGGCAATACCGAATCACCGGTGCACAGCAGCAACAACGTTGCTAGCGACATTTTTAGTGACACATTCTGTGTACGTAGGGCGCATAAAACTGAAATGACTTTTCATGTTATACTTATCTGCCGGCGTAAAGCGTTTGTTATCAATATACTCACTAACGTGCACGCAATGTATTAACAATTTTTCTTTGACGCGAGAACATGTGCACCCCAGAAATGCCTAATACATATTGTGTTGTCACATGGTGGTGTCGATGAAGAAGGCGGCAGTCACTCTGGTAGAGACGAAACTGCTCACTGGGAAAATTAATTTGTGCCCAGAAAACTAAATAGCTCATAGTACAAGCAAAGCATGCTGTACACTGATAGCGGCAAAAAATGTCGTTGGCCTTCGTTATTCTGATCATCGACGGAACGCGTGGTCACACCAGCGATCGAACCTTCCAGCGTTACCGATGATGCTTGCGTATGCTCCCGAATGAACTACAGTGCTCGCGTCCTGCGCATAATTTTAATAATAACTGTTGCAGTTTAGCATCCAAAAACCACGATATGATTATGATGGACGCCGTAGTGGAGGTCTCCGGAAAATTAGACCACCTGGGGTTCTTTAACGTGCACCTAAATCTAAGTACACGGGCCTCGAGCATTTCGCCTCCATCGAAATGTGGCCGCCGCGGCTGGGATTCGCGCGTAATCTTAACGGGCCAATCTGAAACAACTGCGAAGTTTCCGGAACATCGCGTCGCGGCTTCAGCCGAGCGCTGCTAATAATTTTTTGTGCTTTAAATTTGATCACACCAAAATAAATAAGAGCGCGTGGCAGTATAGTTGCACAAATCGTCGCAGCACACCGCTGCTATTCACGCTATTGCCACCTACAGATCCGATTACCTGGCGATTAGTAATAGTTAAAAAAAAAGTTAGAGAGGCAAAAAAAGGAAAACAAATATATGTATATAAAATAGCAAAGCCGTTCTGTATCAAACATTCATCGTGAATAAGTATTGAAACACGATACAGGCAGCACCCCTAATAGCTATGTCTATTAAGCATGAAGTATCGTCAACTTACCTGCTAATGTAAGACGATAAAAATACTTAATGCCTATAAAAAATTCGCTGATACGGCTCGTTGGGACGCTCTTGAGAAAAATGGATCATTTGGTATAGCGATGTTTCTCGAGTCCTCTTCCTAACAACTTTAGGATGGCTCCTAATTATTTCCATAATTATAACGCAAACTCAATTTCGCTGTTTTACTAAGCAGGATGTTTGACACTGTATACTCAGTGCGCGCCCACATAATTACATATTTGTTTTCAAAATCGCCTCGGCAGAACAGTAAGCTCAAGTGAAATATAAATGTGTAAACAGTAGCAGAAATAAAGCAGACAGCTCAAAGTAAGAATAAAGTAGACAGCTTTTTTCGGCAGTACGTTACGAGAGACATATTGCTGTGACCAGACAAAAAAAACACTTCAGAGCCCTAAGTAATGTGCAGGATGCAAAAGAAGGACAACTAAGAAAGCACTTGTCCTAACAATGAAATTATGATTTCAAAAACTCTTTGAATAAAGATAACAGGAAGATAATAATAATAATTGTTAGGGTTTAACGTCCCGAAACCACGATGCCATTATGAGGGGCGCCGCAGTGGAGGGCTCCGGAAATTTCGACCACCTGGGTTTCTTTAACGTACTACACCTAAATCTAAGCACACGGGCCTCAAGTATTTTCGCCTCCATCGAAAATGCGACCGCCGCGGCCGGGATTCCATCGACAGCAGGAAGTAAAAGATACGGTACATGAACATATCTTCTGTTAGACAAGCGCTTTATCTATTCGATCTAGCATCGGTACTAGTGGTACTATCCCCGCCACGGTGGTCTAGTGGTTATGGCGCTCGACTGCTGACCCGAAGGTCGCGGGATCGAATCCCGGCCGCGGCGGCTGCATTTTCGATGGAGGCGAAAATGTTTGAGGCCCGTGTACTTAGATTTAGGTGCACGTTAAAGAACCCCAGGTGGTCGAAATTTCCGGAGCCCTCCACTACGGCGTCTCTCATAATCATATCGTGGTTTTGGGACGTTAAACCCCAGATATTATTATTATTATTACTAGCGGTACTACAGTTAGGATCTTATTTGCACATAAGTCAATCGCATGTAAGTCGAACTTACATAGACAAGACCCTTCAAATCGCTGATGTGTGAAAGCCACGAGACGCAAAGCAACCTTATATGCTTCAGATTTTGTAACGAAGCACTACGCAGGGGAGCCAGGGGAGCCGCATCAGAATTTGCGCGATAATCGCCGCACGCATTGTGGTACGCGGCGCTGGACAGTGCATAAGGGTAAGTGTCATGGCACTGGCACAAATAAAAAGAAAAAGAAATCTAGAAAAAGAAAGGCACGTGAGCTAAGCATAGACGTTCGCGCGCTTGTTCTGTCGAGACTACAAGGTCGATTCAAATAGGTCGCGAAGCTTCGGGCGAAAAACGGTTCAGAACCTATTGCCAACGACACCAGCAAGGGGAGTTATGGGTACTGCGATTGAAGCGCGACTATGTTTGGAGGGAACAAACACTAATAGCGAAAAACCAAGTTTTATTCAAACGTAAAGCAATGTTTATGTTTTACAAATTATATTTATTTCCCGAACAATATTACGTAGGTGCAATGTGTCAAGAATGTACGACAGTGTTTAATTCTTACCAAAAACCTTTTTCTTAGCGCCCGCTGAAGAGAGCGCACGTCATTGTCATTCAGTGCAGCCCTTGCGGTGCATGGAAAGGCGCGCTCGTAAGTTCGTCTGCGGCGACACGCCCCCTCAGGTGTTCTGGTGTTTCGCACTTGCATGCGTTCTATGAATTATTGTGGCGAGAATTTGATTTTGGTGTGCGCGAAGTTGCGAGGTGCATTTCATCGTTGGTGAACGTTGTACCGGTAGGGGGCCGGCACCCAGGTGGTCTGGCAACACAGGCTCGGCATTGGTCTCCAACGGGTTGGCCCAATAAACCATCAGTTCGACTACAGTTGCAACGCTATGTGCTTGCTTGTCATTCTTTACATGGTGTCAGAAGTCTAACTCGTCCGCTAAACATGGATAGCCTACCCCCTCCTGAACGCTTGGTGCTCTCTGATAATGCCGCAGAGAACTGGAAACGCTTCCGTCAGCGCAATGAACTTTTCTTCCAAGCAACAGTTTTGGACAAAGAGCGTTCGTCAGCGCAAAAAGCTGCTATCTTCTTGCACGTCGCGGGACCTGAAGCCATCGAGGTATTTAACACTTTTACACTATCGGAAGCGCAACGTGAAGATTATAACGCCATCATTCAAGCTTTCGAGGAATATTGCATTCCGAAGACGAATGAAACTTTCGAACGCTACGTGTTTCGTTCCCGCCATCAACAAGAAGGGGAGCCATTCGAGCAGTTCTTGCGAGATGTGCAACTCAAGTCAAAGACCTGCAACTTTGGTGACTTAAGAGATTCTTTAGTACGTGATCAGCTTGTGTGCGGCATTCATGATAAAAAAGCTCCGTGAGCGTCTATTGCGCGAGAAGAATCTCACGTTAGAAGCCACAATACAGTTTTGCAAAGCGGCGGAGGTGGCAGCGTTGCAAAACCGGACTCTTGAGAACGCTGCCAGTAGCGAAGTGAACGTGCACCGTGTCACTGGATCATCGGCAACGCCGGAGAGAAACTCAACTCGCGGTCGGTTGCGGCTACTGCGGAAGGGTCCATGAACCAAGAAGATGCCAGCGTGGGGCAAGGCTTGTACATTATGCAAGAGGAAAAATCACTTCGCGTCATGCTGCAGAAGTGCCAGGGTTCATGAAGTTAGCACTCCAAGGTCCGGCGATGGACAGCGAGGAGCATACGAGTCGGAAGAAGACCTTGATATTTTAACAGTGCGCGTCGATAGCGTCTCGGGGCAGCGAGACTGGATCGTGAACGCGTTCGTGGCTGGACACCCGACGCGGCTCAAGGTGGACACAGGGGCACAGGCCAACATACTACCGTATGCTCACTTTCGCAAGCTGCGTTCTGGAAAAGCCATGCTCCGCCCATGCAGCACGGTGTTGACGAATTACGACGGAAACGTCATTCAGCACCTGGGACAAGCGACGCTCTCGCTTCAGCTTCAAGGCAAGCAAGAAAACGTACCATTCTTTGTTGTCAAGCGAGGCAGCCAACCGTTGCTTGGCCTGAAGTCATGCGAGAAATTCGGATTAGTCTCGCCTGTGTATGACATCAGCAGGGCCGAGTCAGACTGGCAGGCAGAGTTCCCTTCACTGTTTCAAGGTTTAGGATGTACCCGGCGTCCGTACCATCTACAGCTGAGCGACGAGGCACGCCCTACGGCTATGCCTCCTCGACGAGTGCCTCATGCTCTCAAGGAACCGCTACGAAAGGAACTGAGTCGCATGGAAGCTGCAGGCATTATCGCCAAGACCACCGAGCCCACTGACTGGGTAAGCCCGCTTGTCATTGTTCGTAATAAAGATGGCCGACTGAGACTTTGCATGGACCCCCGTCAGATAAACTGAAACCTAAAGCGTGAACACTACCAACTCCCGCGTCGGGAAGATATTGAATCGGAATTAGCTGGTGCGACCTTCTTCAGCAAACTTGACGCTAACTGCGGTTTCCACCAGATCCCTCTGGATGAAAGCTCCTCTAAAATTTGTACGTTCGGCACCCCATTCGGACGGTACCGGTTCCTACGCTTGCCATTCGGCATTGCGTCTGCCCCCGAAGTGTTCCAAAAAACGATGAGTGAGATATTAGAGGGTCTGCCAGGAACTGCAGTGTACATTGACGATATTTTTGTTTGGGGAGCGACGAAGGAGGAGCATGACAAGCGCCTTCGGGGGGTGCTAGAACCGCCAAGAAGGGCAGGACTAACTTTAAACGGGGACAAATGTGCATTTGCTACTCAGGAAGTGAAATTTCTGGGTGACCACATAAGCAAAGCTGGCATTAGACCGGACCCTGAACTTACCAGCTGTATTACCAACATGCCTCGGCCTTCCTGCAAGCAAGAAATACAAAGGTTTCTGGGAGCAGTAAACTATTTTGGGAAATTTCTTTCCGAATCTCTCGAAGAAACAGAGGCATTGAGGTCCCTGATAAAGCAGGAAGCGGCATTTGTATGGGAGGCTCAACATGATGGTGAATGGAAGAATTTATTGAAGATGCTCACGTCATCGCCAATTCTAGCGGTTTTTGACCCTGAGAAACCATCGAAGGTCTCGGCCGATGCGTCAAGCTTTGCTATAGGCGCGGCACTGTTCCAACAGCATGACCAAGACTGGCGCCCGGTGGCTTATGCGTCGCGAGTCTTGTCTAGCTCCGAGGCCAAGTATGCCCAGATTGAGAAGGAGACGCTTGCTGCGACGTTTGCTTGTGAACGCTTTAAGGACTTCTTATTGGGCTACAAGGTCTTAGTCGAGACGGACCATAGGCCACTCCTTTCAATAGCGAAGCAAAACTTGTGTGAAATGCCCCACGTCTGCAGCGATATTTTTGAGACTGATGCAATTTGATGTCGTGTTCCAGTACGTGCCGGGGAAGCAGTTGGTCTTGGCCGACACCCTATCCAGGATACAAGGCGCAGCATCTCACAGCCCTGACCCCGACCAAGATGATGTTACCGTCCACGCTGCCCACGTTCTCTCCGTCCTTGTGAGTGACAACATGAAAGCCCGCCTTGCTGCAGCAACATACGAAGATGCTGAGCTAAGGCATGTCATGGAGTCTTTACAACAGCAGAGACCTGTCAATGGAGAGCTGGCTGCATTTTCCTTTGAGTTGACATGCATAGATGGAATTCTTCTGCGGGGCAGTAGAGTGGTGATACCCAGAAGTCTGCGTCAAGAGATGCTGCAGCGCCTGCATGAGGGCCACTTGGGAGTTAACAAGTGCAAGGCCCGCGCCAGATTGTTGATGTTCTGGCGAGGAATGAATGCGGACATAGCGGCACTGGTTAGCCGTTGCGAAAAGTGTCGTCAGTTTGCGTACCGCCAACCAGCAGAGCCGCTGATACTGAGGCAAGTCCCAGAGCAACCATGGCAGCGCATTGGCGTAGACCTTTGCGAGTACGGTGGCCGGAGCTATCTGGTAGCTTACTGCGCTTACTCAAACTATCCCGAAGTAGAGTACTTATCTCAGACAACCAGCAAGGCGGTAATATCAAACTTTCAATGATGTTTGCCCGCCACGGAATACCGCTCGAAGTGTGTACAGATGGAGGTGCTCAATTTACCTGTCGAGAGTTCAGGGCGTTCAGAGACAAGTGTGATTTTCTCCACACTACATCCAGCCCTCGATTTCCCAGGTCCAACGGCTTGGCTGAAAAGGGAGTCCAAGTTGTGAAACGACTGTTGAAGAAAAGTGAGGGTGTAGAAGATGATTTCTGGGTGGGACTGCTGAATTACCGGACATCCCCGCTAGAGCATGGGCGAACACCCAGCGAGCTGCTCATGGGAAGACGGCTTCGTGGAAGGCTGCCGGACTTTGCAGTGCCTAGCGCGAGTCCAGTACACAAGCCCCCTCAGAACTTAACACAGGGTCGACCTCTCCCGATACTACATGAAGGAGATATTGTGAGGATACGCCAGGACGGGTGTTGGGGTCCTAAGGCTCAAGTGCAGTGCTCAGTGGCTCCAAGGTCCTACACTGTTCGCACGGAAGGGGGCCAACAGTTTAGAAGAAATCGGCAGCATCTTCTAAAGACGGACGAGCCCTTCGAGCCAGAGGCTGTCCTGGATGAGGACTTCGCGCCAAATGAAGGGCCTCCGGAGGTTACCCCATGCCCAACAATACCACAAACACCAGAGTGCCCCCAATCTGCAGCGACATCCCAGGAGCCAACTGTCGATGAGCCCAATCCTACCTCTGCAGTGTCGTCAAGTCCCAGTCCAACGACACCACCTTTACGACGTTCTACTCGAGTGCGGAGGCCTCCAGGCTACCTACGGGACTACGAGGCCCTTCCCTTCTCCAGAGAAGGGAAGATGTACCGGTAGGGGGCCGGCACCCAGGTGGTCTGGCAACACAGGCTCGGCATTGATCTCCAACGGGTTGGCCCAATAAACCATCAGTTCGACTACAGTTATGTGCTTGTGCTTGCTTGCTATGTGCTTGCTTGTCATTCTTTACAAACGTGTTGGCTACGGTGTTCAACGGACAACGGCACGAGGCGGCTAACATTTCTCGCCGAACGCATTCCTCTGTACTCGCGGAAACGATGTGGTGTTGCAAGGATGCAATAGCAACACGCGTATGCCTGGCGAGACCTCTCTTCTAGATAAGACACTAGGGCAACGGTTCGGAGTAGTGTGCTTGCTGGATTTTCATGGATCAGTATTCCTGCTGCCCGGTTTCCTTCGTGAACACGCGGTGCCTACTATATTTCCCGTTATCGGTGAGCAGATCGCTAAGTTATCTGTCGCGCTATAATCACTACATTTCGCATGTCTTGATACGTTACACGTAAGGTTAATTTATCGGAACAAAAGGCAAAACATAGTGCACGTAGTGTACGCACTTTTTGTACTTATTATGACATTTGTTGCTCATTGTGTAGGGTGTGTTAAATTGCGTTATTGTGATCATTGAATAAAAACTGAAATATCCTCATTTTGGCATGACCAGGCGTCATTTATTCTCGTTACAACTGAAGGACAGATGCAATGCGCTCTTTTAAGTCCCCTGCGCATGTGCGAAGCAAATAAGCAACGCTGCAAACATGAGAGGTATACGCTGCTGCTTGCTTTATTCA
Organism: Rhipicephalus sanguineus; assembly: GCF_013339695.2. NCBI lineage: Eukaryota > Metazoa > Arthropoda > Arachnida > Ixodida > Ixodidae > Rhipicephalus > Rhipicephalus sanguineus. Next base: position 199,923,935 of record NC_051177.1, read on the forward strand.
CGCCGTGGAAGATGACACGAACGCAGAATAAAAGCTCAGAGAATAAAGTTTCCTGGTAAAACCAAGGCGAATTGCACGACGGTACACTTAAACACCGCTGTTTAGTCACGGGTCGATATTAGTTTAGCTAGCTTTGGCTTCAAGCGCATTCGCCAAGGGCTTGCCGGCTCGCCATGGCGCGAGTCCTTAGCGATCAGGGGCCTAAGAAAAATATTTTCAGGTCAAATTCCGCGCTAGTGCCAACAAAATGACGTCAATTTTTACCGGATATTGCGTCACATCCGCTTTATTTTTTGTTTCGCCGGAAGTGTTCCCTCCAGGGGCGTAGCCAGGAATTTTTTTCGGGGGGGTGGTTCAACCATACTTTATGTGTGTTCGTACGTGCGTTTGTATGTGTGCGTGTATATATACGCAAGCAAAATTGAAAAAATTCGGGGGGGGGGGGTTGAACCCCCCCAACCCCCCCCTTGGCTACGCCCCTGGTTTCCTCCTCACACAGATGGCGCTAAGCCCCACGAGCAGCTGATGAGCAGCCGTTTTTTTCTGAACGTATGGGTTTCTATGGAAGCTTCGCTACCATTTACATCTACCTTGGAGACTACGCGAGCGCTGTCACGTTGTTCTGCTCCACCAAAACGGACGCGCACACCCCATTGCCCGCCCTCAGTGCTGCACTCTGGCGAAAAAATAAAATTATGTCCATGCGCTTAGTTTTATCACGGCCGCTGGTTTTATTCAGGCGGTTTAGTAGCACCTGTACTAGCTTGTGAACCGGAGTTGAGCCAGCGATTATGGTTTCGTACGGCGGTGTTCCTATAGGAGTATCTTGTATCTTAAGATACATGTGGCGACACACTGCGCACAAACCGGCGCAGCCTCCGCCTCGTCACTCGCTAGCCCAGCGTGACACGGCTGCATGCTACACCACGTCTCCGATAAGGGACAGCGCCACCGCTGCGTCACCGGAGGCTTACGTCATCGACGGTGGCTTTAAAACCAAGCTGCCAAGCTCGGAAGTCATCATTCCATCGCTACCCGACTGAGCGCAGCGTCGCTATGCTCGCACCGCTGCTGCTACTACGCTAATAAACAGTCGTTATGTTTTATGTTGGGATGCGTCCTTCCATCGACACGATACATTATTGAATGTATCGGAAATACATATACTGATACCCGTCTTGCGAGACGTATCGCGATACAGATACAAGATACCCAAAGAGTATCTAAGATAGTATCTAAGATACATTTATCTCTCATACTGCCCAGCACTGACTTCAAGAATCTTCCCTTTCAGTAAACAAAAAATTTACCATTAATAATTTTCCTACAATTAGGTTATATCGACAAGGTAGAGGAGGTGGTTTATTGACCCTAGTCTCATCAAAAATGCATCATAAGGTCACCGTATCTTTTGAACATATTTGCTCTGACGGTGAACTGTTAGCGCTTGTCCTGTTGTCTCCCCTTTTTTCGTCGTCGTATGTGTGCTCTTAGATAATTCAAACCATGCTGTTAGGAGTAGGTTGTTTGTTGCCTGGGTCATCTATGTTTTCAGTGGTCAATGCGTAGTTTCCGAATGGTGTAAGAAGTATAGATCACCTAGATTGTGTCACCAGGAATTCCCGTTCAAATGCTATTCTATCGGCAGTAGATTTCAACTCGCACCACATTTCTTAGGGGATAAAAACGGATGGTTGTGATACACGATTGTGGAAATCCGCTTTGCGGCTCAGGAACACATCACTAAAGGCGAGTTTACACTAGAGCGACACGACACCGACGCAGACACGAGGCAGACGCAGACGGACGGCCGACGAGTCGCCCGCCGACGATGTCGCTGGACCGTCTCGTCACACTAGGCCGACGACGACCCTGACGCCTCCAAAGACAGCATGTCGTAGTAGTGTAACATGACGGCAGACCAAAAACACCAGCAAAACGCATCGGGAGACTGGTCGTCGGCAGGTCGTTGGGAGATCTGTGGCCGAGCGAACATTTGCCCATGTCGAAGGGGGAGATCCCCCTCGACATCCTCGAGCATTTGACAATGGTCATCTCACGCACCCCTCCGACGTCTTTGCTTTGCTTCCCTTTGTCTGTCCGCACCCCCGTTCCCCGAGCCGGAAGGGGTGGCGGGGGCCGCGCCGCTACACCGAGAGGGACAATGGTAGAGGAGGGAGGACGGCCGAAATGAGCAGCAGGTGGTCCCCCGTTTTCAACTTTTGCGCGCAAGTTTAGTCGGTGTCGCTGTGCGCGCCTTCTGTGTGACAAGGGAATCGGTCGACGAAAGGCTGACAGCACGATAACACGCGGACGGCGTCTTTCACAGACGATCTGCTGACTGCTGGCGTCGTTGCAGTGTAAATAGGACGACGACACGACAGAAGACACTCCCGGCGACAGTCAGCAGACCGAAATCGGTGTCGTGTCGCTCTAGTGTAAACGCGCCTTAAGTGATGTGTTCCTGTCCCGCATTGACAAACGCGTTTCCAGCCGGCTCTGTGATGGTCCCCTGATCAAGGTATACCGGTACGTGAACGATTTTGTAGTTTTTACGTGTTCGGCAATTGAAGAGCTTAGCACAGTAGCAGGTGATGCTTTATCTGTTTTTCTTCAAAAAGCCGAAGGCGTCAAATTCACATCTGAACTTCCGCACGAAGGGGCATTACAATTTTTGGACGTCGTAGTTTCGTTCACTCCTGAGGCGCACATATGTTGGGCGTACAATCCCCGCGGCAAGAAAGGCCGATTACCTTATGAAAGTGCTCATTCAAAGGTTATAAAACGAAGCATTGTAACCACGTGCTTAAAGGCAGCTCTTCAAAAATCGTGTGTTCATCATGTGACAGCCAGCGTCGGCTCAGCCGGATAAGGATACCCTACTGATTTGATATCCAGTGTTTGTGAGACCACCTCGAAACAGATCACATGCCTAAAAACGATGCCAAGAGAAAAAAGAAATGAAGAGAAGACTCCCATACATTCATGCTATATCGCACAATCTAAAAAAGATAGGATCCCGTCATGGTGTCCGTGTCGCAATGTCAGCGCCGTGTAAACTTTCTGCTGAGTGCGCTAGGATAAGCAGAAAGAAAAAGAAGACGTGTTCCACAAAGCATGCGACCATTTTCACTGAGTGCGCGTCTGGAGTTGTGTACCTCATTCCACTGAGTTGCGGGAAATAATGTATAGGCCAAACAGGGCAGTGTTTCAATGACAGGGCCGGACAACACCGTCTCAATGTAAAAAATGGTTTTGGCAGCCTGATGGCAGCAAATTGCAAGGTGTGTGGATGCTACCCCAAGTTCACGAAAGCGAAGTTTATAGGCAGAGCAAGGGAAAAAACGGAGAGAGCAGTAATAGAGGCGTATTACGTAAGGCAATGGGCGACGCCTGCGTCAGCACGGCTTCACTATCCCTTCAAGATAAAGAGATTAGTTTTCTCAGCAGCACGTTGCGGTTCCTTGGTTGTTAAGAAAAATGTGATGCGCGAGCACCCATAATGTGGTTTGGCTTGTGCTATAAAATCACCTTTCCGCTGTGGAATAAAATTAGTTGGAAGTTCGGCGCCCGTCCTGTTCTTTTGTGTTATGTGTCCTCGTTCGATTTGCGCCAAAAGTATCCTCAGTTATGAGCCAATACCAACTAGCTCAAACGAGGATTCTGATAGTTAACTGCTCTTTATAGTACGCATGGATTCCAAGCTCATGGAATATTGCTAAAATTGTAGTGCTATGAAAAAAATCAAAGCCTCAGATATGTCCTGGATAACATTCGACCAATCTTGGTTACTTCGAATTTAGTTAAAATAATTGAAAAAACTATTCATCTTCGACTTAGTGATTTTATTTCTCGTCAGGGTATCCTTTATTCAAGACAAATGGATTTAGACAGGGTTGCTCGACATGGTCAGCTCATGTTGATTTGGAAAGCCGAATTCGACTTGCAGGAGTATCTGGTAAGATTTCTGCATTAGTTACATTAGATATTGCAAAAGCCTATGATAGACTTAAACACGGTATATTGACTTCTACATTAGTGAGCAGTGACGCCAGTGGCGTACCACCTCGTTCGCGAGTGGGTGGGGGGGGGGGGGGCTGGCGTTGCTCACTCTGTCCGCCGTACACACACACACACACACACACACACACACACACACACACACACATATATATATATATATATATATATATATATATATATATATATATATATATATATATATATATATATATATATATATATATATATAGAAGTGCTAACAAAGGACCCGGAAGTAAAAGTTCAAAAAAATCAAGCACGTAGGAAAAATTGTTCTGTAAAGGACTGACGTTTCGGCCGCGGGACCGGCCTTCGTCGGAGTGATGCGAACATGCGAGGGTACCGCAATATAAAATGCGCAGTAACGTATCATAGCGCTGTTAATGGCTGACAAGCGGTTGTTAAAAGCACGTGGGGAAACAGTGCGCGTGATAGGACAAGAAAAAACGAGAATACACGCGTGCGCACTTGCGCAAGACAAAACGAATAAAAGAGTAAAAAATGATTAACAATGAGTAAAAAAATGATGAAGCCACATAACGCGTGTGTCACCGGCACAAACATCAATAGCACGTCATAGGTACAACTGCGAGCAAGTTATCGATAAACATAAACGCGGGTGTAACATCTTGTCATTATCCGACAAAGCTCAAACAGGGAACTAATCTATCTGCGTGAAAGCATGGCGGCAATAATAGCGGGGGTAGTCAAGAGTGTTTAGGAAACTAAATGGGTAAAAATGAAAGTTTGCCAGCGCTTTCATTCATACCACAAGTGACGGCTTTAAACTTATAGATTAAATACGATTCTCGAAGCTCTCTTTTGTGGTGGGAACGGAAACCAGATTGAAGAATTGTAGCTGTAATATTATCAAATTAGTGGCCCGAAATGTGCACGTGTTTTGAAAGCGGAAGGTTAGGAATGGTGGCAGCATGACACTTGTGGTTGTTGAACCGATATCTGAAGGGGTATATGTCCGCTAAAAATATCGCTCAATGGCATGAAATCCTTAAAAAAGCCTCTTTGGAGCTTACCCGTACTGTTCAGAACCATTACCAGCATGCTGTAAAAGACTCTCTAAACACGGAACGACAACTGTACGCGAGTGCTGACCTCAGTATGCATGAAATTGCCGAATTAGAAAGGTATAAAGTCAAAAAGCTAAGTGAGATTTACGACAAGAAATGTAAAAAGTTGCTCCGTGATGGCGTGGACCGCTCGTTGTTTCCAAAACAGGTAATAACAGCGGTCCCGACAAACTCGCTTCCTGAGAGAGATAATAGCACGCCACCGTCCACCAACGTAATGAACCTTTCGCATGTAAGTCTAAACAGAGACGAACTCCGCGTCTTGTCACGGGGCCTCACTTTTTGTCCTGCAACTGGTGGATATGACGATTTTCAATTGGCTAAGGATTTAGAGAATTTTTCACGTAACATGCGCCTACGAGAATATTTCCATGACCGTCCGTCCACTAGCGACATGCAGCCAGTTGTGTTTACCAACAACCGTTGGACCCCTCCGGCCCAAAGTGATAAATATCTAGACATGTATATTGAAGCAGTCCAACGCGACGTGCTTAAAGCCTACGAAAAGCAAAAACCGTTTAAATCAAACATTTCATTTGAGGAAAGGAAAGCTATTTCATCACTTACTAAACGCAGTGATATCGTGATAAAGCCAGCCGACAAAGGTGGTGCCGTTGTTATTATGAATAAAACGGATTATATAAGCGAAGCCCATAGACAGCTTAACAATCCGATTTTTTATAAGCACTTAGACTATGATCCCACTGAAGAGTTTAAAGCAGTTGTCCAAGATACCGTCAACAATCTCGTAAAAGATAATCAAGGCGACAAGGCAGTACGCTCCCTCGTCCCGCTCAGTCCCGTCCCTAGCAGGTTCTACTTGCTGCCCAAAATACATAAAGAAAACTGTCCTGGACGCCCCATTGTTTCGGGCATTGGCACTGTTACGGAGCAACTTTCCCGCTACGTTGATGTAATAATCAGTAGCCTTCCATGTAAATTCTCGTCTTATCTCAAAGACACAAATCATTTTTTGTTGGACATTGATGAACTCATGATACCAGATAATTCCGTACTCGTGACATTAGATGTGGTTTCACTGTATACCAATATACCCCATAGCGATGGCATGAAGGCAGTAATTCAAGCGTACGAAGAACTGTCTGATGAAAAGCCCATTGGAAGTGATACATTAGCTGACATATTGAAATTAATCTTACAGCTTAATAATTTTGAATTTGATGGCTCCCACTACCTTCAAGTAAGTGGAACATCAATGGGCACTCGCACTGGACCTAATTACGCTAGCCTTTTCATGTCTGTTCTGGAAAATGACTTGTTAAGAAATCGCGCGTTAAAGCCTCTTTATTATAAGCGATTTATAGATGACATTTTTTTGATCTGGCCCCATGGTGAAAATGAACTTTTATCTTTTATAGCTGATTTCAACACTGTTCACCAATCTATTTCGTTTTCGCATGAATACTCTCGTTCTACCGTTAACTTTCTGGACGTCACAGTTTCCATCTCTGACAACAAACTAACCACTAGGCTTTACAGGAAACCTACAGACAGGCACCGTTATCTTCACTTTAAAAGTTCACATGTAAAACATTGGAAAACCAGTACACCGTACAGTCAGGCGCTCCGCTATAAGAGAATTTGCTCTGAGCAATCAGACTTTTATGCAAACTGCGTACAACTCCGCGAATCTTTGATCCAGCAGGAATACCCACCCCGCATTGTTGAGGATGCCGTCAAAAGAGCCGATGCGCTGAATCGCAACGATTTGTTCAACGCTAAAAAGCAACCATCCGTTCAGGCACAAAGTAATCTAGTTCTAACACACTCAGCATCGGTGCCAAACGTTTCCTCAATTCTCAAAAAACATTTCAACATACTAGCGCAGAGTGCTCATCTTAAAGTAATCTTTCCATTGCCACCTCGGGTAGTCTTCAGACGGTCTCGCAATCTGCATGACATCCTAACTTCATCTAAAACAAGGGTTCCCGATAATGTCGGTTGTCCACCTTGCAAAAAACCACGATGCAAGGTTTGCGCGCATATGACGAGGTCACACATTGCTAAAAGCACTGCTTCTGATTTCTTCTATAAAATTAAAGGAAATTTTACGTGTGACACTTACAATTGCATCTATTTGCTCGAATGTTCCGTCTGCAAATTACAGTACATTGGACAAACCGAAACGCCCTTCAGATATCGGTTCAACAACCACAAGTGTCATGCTGCCACCATTCCTAACCTTCCGCTTTCAAAACACGTGCACATTTCGGGCCACTAATTTGATAATATTACAGCTACAATTCTTCAATCTGGTTTCCGTTCCCACCACAAAAGAGAGCTTCGAGAATCGTATTTAATCTATAAGTTTAAAGCCGTCACTTGTGGTATGAATGAAAGCGCTGGCAAACTTTCATTTTTACCCATTTAGTTTCCTAAACACTCTTGACTACCCCCGCTATTATTGCCGCCATGCTTTCACGCAGATAGATTAGTTCCCTGTTTGAGCTTTGTCGGATAATGACAAGATGTTACACCCGCGTTTATGTTTATCGATAACTTGCTCGCAGTTGTACCTATGACGTGCTATTGATGTTTGTGCCGGTGACACACGCGTTATGTGGCTTCATCATTTTTTACTCATTGTTAATCATTTTTTACTCTTTTATTCGTTTTGTCTTGCGCAAGTGCGCACGCGTGTATTCTCGTTTTTTTCTTGTCCTATCACGCGCACTGTTTCCCCACGTGCTTTTAACAACCGCTTGTCAGCCATTAACAGCGCTATGATACGTTACTGCGCATTTTATATTGTCGGTACCCTCGCATGTTCGCATCACTCCGACGAAGGCCGGTCCCGCGGCCGAAACGTCAGTCCTTTACAGAACAATTTTTCCTACGTGCTTGATTTTTTTGAACTATATATATATACATATATATATATATATATATATATATATATATATATATATATATATAATATATATATATATATATATATATATATATATATATATATATATATATATATATGAGTGAGAAGAAGGACTCACGTACGAAATGTAGTTGTCTTAACGTTTCGGCTGGTGGGCCAGCCTTCGTCTCAATATATATATATATATATATATATATATATATATATATATATATATATATATATATATATATATATATATATATATATATATATATATATATATATATTGTTACGAGATGCACCAGGGTCTCGTGGGTAGCATGACACGAGGGCCAAAGGACTGGGCTGGGAGGATCCAGGCAGTGGCAAGGCAAAAGGTAAAGGTAGCCAACGAAAAATCACAGCATATCCACGGGGTGAATGATGATGAGTGGGGCGAAGCTACGGAGGGAATCATCTGTAAACCGTGAAACTCTTCCGTGAAATGCGCCCAGTACTTAATATAAAGAGTGTGAAACATCGTGTATATATTAAACATCAAACTTTTATTGTACTGTTGGTTTACGTGGTCCCTTCATTATCACTTGTGATCGGTGAAATGCAAGGAAGAAGTCCGCTCCCGAGCGAAAGAGCGCCAAGAGCGACCGCATTCCCCGCTCGCCCTGTGCGAATTAAATTCAAGGCTAGAGGGAAGACAGGACGCGCGTTCCACGACGCGAGGTCGGTAGCATGCCCAACGAAAGCCAACGGAACGCGATCGTGCAAGTGCTCCGGCTTCGCATCGCCTCATGGTTCCATTTAGCGTCCCAAAACCAAATATATTGCTCAAGGTGTGCCTTGCGTTTTTCGTAGAAATAATTTCTTTGTCATGTACATTGAGACGAAAAGTTGAAAGCTCACTAGAGTGTATCGCCCGCAAAGTATGTCTTTTGTGTGATTTAACTCTCATACGGCAGGGTCCTCGCGCCGTTGCCGGTCCACCTCGCCCGTTGACGATCGGGCGAGGTGGCTACATACAACTACTACTACTGCACTTTAAGAAAAACATCTGGCGTTCTTTCGTTCTGCTTTTACAAAACATCTGGCGTCTTTCGTTGGCTTATTTCATCAATCAACGGCGTTTTGAACAAAATTTTTATTGTTTAATCACGCACAGGAGAAATCTCACCAGGCACTACCTTGGAGGTAAACAATGGCTGCTAATGGGAATGAGAGACAGAAGTCGGCTTTTAGCTAACACTTACACTTCTACTTCTACTAACGTTTCCTACTGGAACATGCCAATGGCTGCTAATGGGGAATGAGAGACAGAAGAATTCGGCTTTTAGTTAACGCGCACGCTGCGTATTTTTTATTGTTCAACAACGCACAGGAGAAATCTCCCACCGGCACCACCTTGGAGGTCAAAGCGTAAGACTTGTTACGCACTACTACGATGACGACGACTACGAAGGACGAACGGGTGCCGCCTTAAGGAGCTTCGCCCCTAAAAAGACGTTTAATACGTGACGAGGACAAAACACACACAAAGCATGTGGAAGCAGAAGCCCCCGACGCTCGACGCTCCGGCCTTTTATCAGCCCTCAGACGCTAAGAGGAGGAGGGCGCAGCTCCGCTGTTCGGACGCGTCCGGCGTCTCCGAGGAACGCGTCCAGTGTCTCTGAGAAGGACGCCAGCAAGGAAGAGAGCACTGCACAGGGGTCGCGCGTTCTGCACGTTAATGCAGCTCCGTTCTGAGGCACCTGCCCAGGTAGTCGTGCTCGGGGTCTAGCCTGTGGGAGCCTTTACAGTGGTGGGTCGTAGCGCGATCATAACAATATATATATACACATTTTCTCTGAATTTGAGGTGATTTTTTATATTCATGGAGCTCATTAGATCACTAGCTTTTGAAAACTGTTTGTTTTAAATCAAGGAAGAACCTGCACAAACAGCGTGTGCAGGCTGGGCCGTCCTATACCGCGACAACACAGCACTGTTTAATAACATTTTGGAAATATTACCGTGAAGATTAAAAGTACACCGAAATCTAACCTGATCATCTGAGCATTGCTGAAGCAAACTTCCCAGTCTCAGTTTGGCGTTGTAGATACGATGAGTATGAGGAACCTGCTATGACTCTAGGACCTTAAATTCTAACTTATTAAACAAAACATGTGGGAGACAAAGCAAGGTACCTCGCAGAAGTCTTCAGGATAAGCCGAGGGCCAATTTCTTTACTGTTAGAGCCCTCTAATATAAATTCTTTAAGAAGAAGACCAAGTTCAGTTGATTTTTAAATCACATTGAGCTGGTTGCGTATAGTTATAAGATTATAAATGACTACGAATTTATATACTAGGTGTTGTTCCTTGTCCTCCTACTTTTCCCAGCTTGGGTGAGGGGTGGACGGAAAAGCGGTGAAGTGGCCCTGTACTCCTCCCCTCGGGTTCCTCCAAGTAAATAGCCCACGTATGTAAACTGTGTAAGCTCAAATTTTCCCAGACAAAATGTGGGCGATTATAACGTTAAACTACACCGCATTTGTTTCCATCGGTATAGGCCGTTAGCTGTAAATGATTGGTCCAAATTTTCTGGGTCATGTTCACAGCAAGTGATCCACCGCGTAACTACCACTTACGCATGACTGCGTAAAAAAAAGATAATGAACTATTTTTAGTACGGTGTATTGTTCGTCATTGGTTCTTCGCTATTCATCAAAAGTTTTCAATGTGCCATAAAATCGCCTCCAATAGTTACGCCACCTCACAAGTCCGCGATGACTCGCGGCGTTAAAATGAAGTGTGCACAATATCAGCTGCACATTACTGTGCTGAACAATAACTCATTGTTTTTGGAATAGCCAGACAGTGTCTCTCTGAACGTAATTTATGAACGCTGCCCGCCAATCAAATTGGCAGCGGCTGCTTATAGCAGCGGGCGAGATGGATTCTTGTGTTTAATAGATACTTTAAGTTGTACTATAACGATGTTGAGCTGTTTTTACGCGTGTACAACTCTGTGAACCCATTGTTGCTGACAGAGACGTCGAGAGAGAAATAAACATCATTATGAACAGACACAATCCTTTGCACGTGGGCAGCCTTCTTAGTCCAGAAAACCGTGGACGCTGATCATCTCCCTGGAGAGGTAGATCAAGTTACGGGGCAAACTTGAAAGCTGGGCTTCTCAATGTGCTCGAGTCCACTGCCTTGTTACAAGCTGCCACGATCGCTGCAGGCTACCGTATGATAAGCAAAGTGAAGCAGGCTAACATGAGACTAAAATGGAAATCTCCTTTTCGCTCCCCTGGGTAGGCACAACTAAAATACTCGACAATTATGCACACTCATTAACTCACAGCAGCTTGGATATGGAGCAGTGGCGATGCTATTCGTGTTCAAAGAAAGAAACTACATTTCCCGAGAAAGGAGATCGTTTGACCGGACTATAAAACGTTTACTGGTTCCCGCCCGTATTTTGCGTCGCCGATTACTTAAGTTTCAGGCCAGGTAGGACATAAAATTATGACAGATTGCTGTAATGTTATAGAGCCCCTGCTGAGCGATAGCCTCCTCTGCAATGCTCGAGCGCAAGGCGAGAAAGCGTGGAATAGGCAGCCCGCACCGCACAGAGCCTACAGTGCGTGCTCATGACAAACGTAGGACAGTCGTCACAGCAGAATCGTAGGGCAAATTTTATTATATAATTATGTTATTGCTGCGTTCAAGTAAAATTTTGCCTGACTTGTTAGTTTCCCAGTCTGCAGCCGACAATAACGACTGTCAAAAGTGGGGGGGGGGGGCTACAGCCTCCCTTGCACCCCCCCCCCCCCGGTAGATACGCCTATGTGTGACGGCTACAAATTACATCGTATCCTGGATACAGCTAGGAGTTCCTCTCCAAGAGAGAATTCTTTTGTTGCCACGAGGGGGTTCGTTTGGTTAATATAAGCAAACAAGATGTGTTCCGCAAGGATAGGTTCTTTCCCCACTTTTATTAAATGCGAATGCATTTCTTAGTCGGGGCATGTCAGGCGTCTGTCGGTGTCCGCGCGCCGGCAGGTGTTTTCTCTCCGCTCTCACTCCCTCTCCCATATCAACAGCTGCGGGCGCGTGCGCTTATCCTCGCCCCTAGCAACCGGAGCAGGTGGTGCGGGCGGAGTAGTGGAGAGTGAGTGGAGAGGAGGAGCGCGCTCTGGCGTGTGAGGGCGCTCGCATCGCGGGAGCTCGGCGGAGCTCCTGCGTGTGTGGAGAGAGTGTAGGAGAGGGTAGGTGCAGTGCTTCGCCGCTCCTTCTCTCGCCGTTCGCTCTCTCTCCTCCCTGCGCCCCACTCTCCCGTCCGCTCGCTCGCACGTATATATAAATGGAGTGAAGCGATTACTACGCCGTGTACTCTCGGCGTAAGAAATGCATTCGCATTTCCTCACGATTCCCTTCGGGGAGGTGGGGGCATTTTTTAATATTTTATTATCATCTATCCCAGTTAAACAAGATGTTCACCTTTATGTCTATGCCAACTATATCGCATTTTCTCGTCATCCCGTGATATCAATACTTTAATGGGGGTGATGATGATGATGAGTTGTGGCCGTACCCTTTAGATCGGGTGGGCGCATGGTTACGTCCTAGCCGGGGAAGAAAAATAGAGAAAAAAAGGAAAAAAAAGGAAGGAAAGGCAGGAAAGATAAGACAGAACGGGGTGTAGATTGCAGTCATCGTCTCACTAATGTCCACCACATTCGTAGACGGGCCTTCGCAACCGACACTGCATTGTAGCGTCTGTCTTCAGATGACTCAAATCCCAGTGCCAGTTAGTGTGCCTCGATGTGTGCGCCCCCCTTAGGGTGTTGCCATTCTTTGAAGGGGCTGATGCCGCCACGACGCCATTTTTTGCCCCGCGTCTCGTGCCTCTCAGCGCAACTGCCGTAGAGGGGTGAGACGCCGGTAAGAAGCCGTGGGCTAAAATATGGCAGCCGCGCCGCAGTAGACGCCGCAGATGTCCTCACCCTAATGCGGACAAAACGCGTATCAAGGCACCAAAACGCGCATCAAGGCACCCTAGTGCCAGTGGGAGCGTGGTGCGCTCTGTTGGTCGTGGCGTCAGTTGCGGACACTTGAGAATTATGTGTTCTGTCGTCTCCTCCTCGCTCCCGCAGACCCTGCAAAGTGCCATCTGTACGTCTGGATCGGCGTCAAAGTTTCGCCGGTAGGACAGTGTGCGAAGCGCTCCCGCCCGAGCCTCAAAGAGCAGCGTACTGTACTGTATTGTATTGTACTGTATGTTGTTGTAGTGGTGGTTTCCCACAGCTTCGCTGGACACCCACTTTTACAGGACCGGGTTGGCGAGTCATTTCTTTATTTCTTAATATGGTAGAAATTCAGGGGAAGGTGGAACCTTGAAGCGATGAAAAATACCTGGAACACGGGATGTCGCTGGAGCCAACGTTTGGACAAGCCGACTTGTCTGCTTGTCCAAACGTCCTTGAAACGCTCGTCGAAACCTGGGCTCCACGACACCCTGGGTTCCAACGATTTTCAATTTCTTCATTTAAATTAAGAAACCCCTCGTAACGGTTCCTTTTACCCCACTATCACATGACCCCTGCAGTGGGCTGATCCATTCAAGCGGAACCAAACAGCCGGCCGATCACGTGACTCGCTGGGTGCGGTGCCCGCGTGCGAACTGCACGTTCTGCTCGCGCTGAAATCGTTCCACGTCTGCAGTCGGAATCGGGCTTCCACAACCAGCGTGCCCCAAGCTGTTCCATCACAGACTGTCCAGACCAGGATCAGGAGATGTCAACTGCCGCTGCTACCAAGCGGAGAAGGAAGCTGAAGGCCACGGTGTCCTTCGGCCCGAGAAGCCGTAGCACCAGTGGCTTGGACTGCTGCCTAAAGGCAAGTTTTGCGGGACTGCTCATTCTCCTCAAGATGCCGCCAACAGCTGCAGGAGGCGAGAATCGGTGCGACCTTCCCCGAAACGCCCGACAGAGGCGATTCACGCAACTTCAACGTCAACGATCGGTGACAACTACGAAGCTCAATCAACTCGAAGCAGCAAGCCTTTGGATGTGAAGCACTGCGAAGCAAGCACGTCCGCAGTTGTCGACCATCAACGCAGCTTCGCAGGGAACGATCGAGTCGTCCGGTGAAGTTCTCACAGAGTCGGATGACGTGGACATCGTGAGGCAACTGCAAAGACTGCTGCAGAAGAACGGTCGATACAGCGGCAAGACGTGCTGGAAGCAGTGTACGTTTCACAGGCTTAGCATGTGCTCGATGCGTACGGCACCTTGAGCGAACATCTTGACCAGTGCCTGGGATTTAGACTAGTGCACGAGGAGTTGTATTAATTTGCCTCCTACCGACCTCTCTGAGGCGTAGATATATGCGGCTACTCATCGTGTATATAAGAGTGAGCTATCCGCAATTTTCATTTTCGCTTATTTTATTTGGTTTATGCACTCGTGCAATAAATAACAGTTGTTTGTTTGGAGCTTGGCGTGTATTTTTTTCTTGAAAATATTTACCGAAACGGGAGACAATGTAACCAGCCTATATATGTCTTAGTAAGAGGCTCGTGGAGAGCCAGAAACCAGCCTACGAAACAGTGCGCTACGACACAAACGATATCGCTATAATGGAACGCGTGTAATGCCATGAAAGGTTGAAGGACGCCGGAGCTTCGCCTTCAAGAGTTGAACGCGACAGCGTAATCGGGCCCCGTGCGCATCGGCTTCTCCAACTGCTAGCCTGGCTTCGCTTCTCGGGGCATGCCTCAACCGTGCCGCAAGGACACGAACGTCTGTGCGCGCAACATTGGCCGTTTCAAATTATCCTAGGATGCCTACTGCAAGTACAGTTGCGCAGTGCCCACTACGCCATAATTCTTCCTTTTGCGAATCAGCGGAGGATCCACTATACGCGTCCGTAAAGGGGCTGATATACTCCAGCGTAACGTCGACGCGCGCGCACGCTCGGCACAGCGACGCTACTCTAACAAACGCGCAGCACTCTATGGTCCAACGCGCGGCGCGACCGACGCATCCGGCGTCCGTCAGCGCGCCCCGGCTGCAGCCGGCTTGAGATGCGACATGCTGCATTCCGCGCCGGTGACGTTACCCAGACTGTACTGCGTCTGCGTCTCTTCGCGAAGAAGGGACGCTTAGTGCACTCAAATGCGTCAACGTAACGTGACGAACCTGGCGTCGCCAACTCCCGCCGCAGCGGGCTGACGCGAACCCAGACTGCACTGCGTCTGCGTCTGTTGGTGAAGAAGGGACGCTTAGTGCACTCAAATGCATCAACGTAACGTGACGAACCTGGCGTCGCCAACTCCCGCCGCAGCGGGCTGACGCGAACGCACGTCGGAGTAAACACGCGAAGCTACGCAGCTGCCCACTTTGTTGAAACCTTTGCTGATGATGGTGATCAAATATGTCTAAGCGCTAATGGGTGGGCCTTTAAAACCATAGAGTTTCCTACAATACTTACTAGAGGGAACTCTGGCGCTAGTGTCTATGGGAGCTGCAATGCATCGCGCTTCAGCCAGCATGGGAATCATGGGTAGTACACGGATTTGTCTAAACTTGGTTCTTTCGGCTCCGTTTGGCTCCGCGTCGCCTGCATCCGCTTTGTCGCAAAACGAAGTTCAGCAAAAATCAGCAGTTTCACTTCACCACTTTAACTTCTTTAGGCTCACCGATTCAAATCTGGTCCCGAAGTTCACGACGATCCATTTTTTTATCCGAAAGAAAACCAAAACATAGCAATAAACAAAGCCACGAGTGCGTTTGAAGCCCACAAGCACGAAGACTAGCAAATCCGTGTACTACCCATCATTTCCATGGTGGCTGAACGATCGCAGCGCCAGAGTTCCCTCTAGGTCATTTTAGGAAACTCCATGTTTAAAACACCCACTCGTTGCGCAATTCACATGTTCTGACACCTGGCGCGATTCTACGCTTTTGCCACGCAATATTACTTGCGTTAAGGTGACTCCTTTCACTACATTACATTCATATATACTGTTTTTTTTTTTTCCGAATCAGTTTCAAGCGATGGCGAGGTTCTATGGTAGAGCACCGGCCTGCCAGCAGAAGGCCTGGGTTAGATCCTCACTCGAACCTGAAGATTTTTATTTTATTAGCATCTTTCTCTATTTTTCGGTCACGGACAACACTGATTTTTCGTTCACAACCAACGACGCCGACGCCGGAATTTCTTCGACATAATTTTTTTAACGCTATCATATTAGATGCGAAGTATCTTATGGCGGAGTTCAATCCGGTGGTGGTGTGCGGCGTGACCACCCTTACTGCGCATGCGCATACCCTCTCCACACACCTTCTCTCCACTCCCCCTCACCATTCCTCCCCTCTCCCCTCACCCCCTCCCCTCTCCACATCCCCTCTCCCCCCTTTCCACTCTTCCTCTGAAACGCGGGCTAAATTCTCTCCTGCGCAACGCCGCGATGAGCACCAGCGCATGCGCGACCCCTCCCCCTCTCTCTCCTCTCCTACGCTGCCCCCCTCTCGCACGCCTGTCGACCGCGTTCCCCGCTCGCCCTGTCAGAATTAACGGCCAGGCTAGAGGGAAGACAAGACGCGCGTAGCGTTCCTGTTCGCGTTCCACGACGCGAGGTCGGTAGCATGCCCAACGAACGCCAACGGAACGCGATCGTGCAAGTGCTCTGGCTTCGCATCGCCTCATGGTCCCCTTTAGCGGGAAATGATGTAATTTTTTATAATAATTTTGAACTGGCTCTGCGCGCGGTGTACAAGGTTAACATAACAGTTAATAGCACATAAGAGAGTTTGCCATTGTCTACTACGTGGTAGCGAGGACAAGAACAGACTGTAAGATGGAACAACGTCGATAACGCAACGGCAACACAGCATATGGTGCATTCCGTGCAGAGATGGCGTAACATGGAAATAATAGACCCTGGTACTCAATATGCACTCTTTCAAAGCGTCATTTGAGGAGGGGAACGGCAAGGTGTGCGCTCGCCATTAATAGGGTAACCTAGGCTTGCGCTCATGCATACACTACCATACAGCGTTTCAGTAACGCGAGGTGCAGAGTTCGTAGCTTGAGCCGTGAACGCGTGAGGCGTTCCGCTTCCCGCTGGCGTGTCTCTCGGTTAACCAAAGCACCCACTTGCACGACATTTGCCTGTCGATTTCGTTGTGTTTCTGCGGCGCTTACTGCAGCCGTTTTATTAGTCGGTGCCACCTCACTCGAAGCAGCAGGTGGCGGAGAAGCACCGTTGGTTCATATGAAAGCTGCCCTACACTGGCGCGGCGGCGTCACATGCTGACGTGAAATGCAAGTCACGTAACTGCGTCGTCACCGAATCGAGTCACCGCGCACACCACATTTCACCGACCATAGTGTTTCCTACAATATTGCAGCGAAAGCCTCCGCTGCTCTGAGACCATCGAAACGCCCCCAGTCGGCGCTCTTCAGTGTCATAATGCGTTACTTTAACGTTCCCAGACGGCGACACCAGCCCGCCAACCAAGAGCGCAAGGCGTAGAGCGCCCAGCAGCTATCGTCGCGGACCGAGAGGTCATAGGTTAGACTCCCGTCAACGGAACATTTTCTTCTTGTTTTTCTTTGCCACCTGATCGTGTGCATGTTACCAACGTCACTTCCGTGACGGGAATACGTCAGTGAAGTGTTGTTGGACCCAGGCATATAAAACACTTCCCTGTTAATAAACTTGCGCCGATAAATCATTCTTTGAATAGTCTACCGTTGTTAATTTCGCCGTCATACGGTAATTATTAGAAGATAAAATGAAGGTCAATGTTTCACTGCAGAATTTCGTGTGCAACTTTTAGCACCCTACTGTATGTCACTTCAGGGATTGCGAAGTACATTTTTCGAATTTTTGTCACATTGTATCAATAGAACTTTTCGAAACTTGCTCTGTTATGCCCCTCATTCTCTAACAACATAATGTAGACTAATTTTTATCAATAAAGAACTATCTAGACCCTAGAATACGGCGTGAAGAGTCTATGACGTCACAGCAAGTTGGTGCGAAATCCTGAGGGCGGCGTGGCCAGACGCATTTTCTATTCGTGCGTTTTCTCGCTTACCAACTGTCTTCTAGTGGCGAGTGTTACTTTTGGAATTGTGAAAGGGCAACGAGAAAAACTGCTTCTCTTCTTAGTGTCCCTCACAGTTAACCACTAGAAAGAGACACTGATATTGCTAGCTTATTCACACGTCGCCTTCAGAACGGCTGTTTTGTGCAGGACGGAGACATGGTCTTTCTTTAAATTGCGTTATTAGACTCCGCTAGCCCCGCCAAACCAGCAATGTCATTGTGGGCAACCTTTTCATTCATCACACATCGCAGCGTATCCAGCTTATATCTGTTAGTACAGGCGTTGTCTGTGCATGCCATCGTCACCTTAACAAAAATTTCTAGGCGTGCAAACTCTCGAATTTGGTCCTCCAAAGTGACACATAACCGACGACCCCTTGTACAGACAGAATGGGCGTTAAGGGATTGGAAACGCAGCCAAGCAGAGGAGAGGGTTACGAGGAATGACGAAAAAAACAAACAAACATGGTTGATCCCTCCTTCATAGGAACCGGTACTACACAAAAGTAAAACGTGTCATTACAGAAGTAGTTGAATGTTTACGGTACACTGATAAAAGAGACCTTGCGCAACGTCTATTGGTGCTTAGCAGCTATAGCGCCGTTTAACGTAGCGCCCACGTATAGCACCCACGTTGACTCTTGGTGGCACATCGCCATGCCGACGACTAACGTCCATGAACAATGATTAAACCTTTGTGATTGCTGTAGTAGTTAACTGTGAGAGCGTAATCAGAGAAAGCGGTGTGACAGCCAGAAGAGCGTCGCTGACTGGACGCAGAACTTGGGCTAAGGTCGTTATCCCGTGGCATGTTAAAGAGTTAACAGAACACTACGGCTGGACTACGCAACGCGCGTCGTGTCTCCCCTCTAGCCCAGCCGCGATTTCTCTCGTGGTGAGCTTAAGCGGGGAACGCGGTGTTACAGACGGGCTAGGCAGGCCAGCATCGCAGAACTATTTTTAATATGGATGAATGCTATGAGCGAAGCCGAGGCTTGGGCTCGGCCTCTCTTCGGTCGCCACCTCGCGGTGGTGACCCAACTTACATCGCCGAGACAAAAACTTTCCGGAAAGAATACGTCAACACCGAAACGACGTACGTAGCTTCAATGCAGCACGAAACGCTCTCGCAGAACACAGCGAGAAGCTGGACCATCGCATCAACATCGACGCCGCCCGGGTCATCGAAACGGAAGGTAGCCGCACCAAAAGACAATTCTTGGAATCGTGGCATATTCAAACGACACCTGAAAACATCAACCGGTCAACAGGGACGCTGCCGAGCGAGTATGTACACGGCCTCCAGAATCAATGGAGAAGATAACCCATTAGCAAGAGCGGCGGGGAGAACGACGGTGGAGAGGGAGAGATGGAGACACTAAAAGGCCGGGCAGTCACCCCCTGAAGAAGAGACTGAACAGCTCTCGAACCGTAGGGTCAGTTAAAAAAAAAAAGAACTAAAGAGAAAACGTGGCTGGAGACGTGGCCTTTTATTGTTATCACTTTTTTTTGCCATTTGTAACGACTAGGGGCTAAGAGAGAGCAAGATACACTGAGCTTTGCATGAAATAGACATCTTGCATACTAAATTTGTCGTCATTTAACTTCACTTTGCAAAGTACTGTTGTACACGATCAGTTTGCCGAAGGCACTACACTGTTCTACGAGCCGTTCGACGTGCCCCTTCCCGCGAGCCACGTGAAAAGTATAATTTTTCTTTGCTCCAAATGGTCGTACCCCAAAACGAACTTGCATTATATTTTTGGCGTAATATTTCATTCCATTAATGAAGAAAAGGGCAAGAATGATTTCACAATAAATATACATTTAATTACAATTGAATTAGGATTAATTACTATAACACACATAAAGTAACGAATTATTGTATTATTTTTGATGCAAGAGAATATCGAGTTCCTTGAAATAACGCTGTATCGATTCGAGGCATTTACAAACAGTTCTTCATAGGTGGCATCAGAAAGGGTTAAAATGGCGGAAGAGACTCACGAAGACACTTCGCTTCGCGTGCATCAGAGTATGGCGTCAAACATGACTTGAAGGAGCATCGCTGTACGTGGATTCCAATAGGGCACGTTGGGTGTGCTGCAATGGCTTGAAGTCAACGTTCTCCTAGACCGCTTCAACCCGCATTCGGCAACGAGGTGGGCATACAATACTTACTGGCCGAAACAAACAACAAGAACATCAAAACAAATAAACAAACAGGGGTAGTTGAGTTCAACTAACCTACTCTTCTCATAAACTCAAGAATTGGTCGCACTGTCACCCTTTTTCGGCACATTTTTCGTTTCCTTGGCGTGAAAGGGCCCCCTCAATATCGAAACCGAAAATGTTTTTTAAGCTAGCGGTATTAAAATTATCTTCAATTCGTTCCAAGGCACAACAATTCTCTTTTTAGGGTTCTCGACAGCAGTGTTTCTGTAAAGAGCAAGAATGCGAAAGGTCTAAAAACCGTCGCTGTACTTCTTTATTGTATCACCCCTGAGGCTTTCACCTTCGAGTCGGCTTAGCGATAGTGTAAAGTACCCTCCGAATTTTATTTCGTAAATTACGAAATTCGTCTTAATTGTTCCTTTTACCCTTCTATCGCCGAGGACATCCCACGATGTTCCACGGACGACAGCCCCTGGAGGCCTAGCCCGGGCCAGTAATTTCTCGATGGACCCCTAATAAAGCTGATTACCTACATACCCACTATCACATGTGCCCTGTAGTGGACTGATTCATTCAAGCGGAACCAAACATTAGGCCGACCACGTGACTCGCTGTGTGCTGCGCCCGCGCGCAAGCTGCACGTTTCGCTCGCGCTGAAATCGTTACACGTTTTCAATCGGAATCGAGCTTCCACAACCAGCACCACCGAAGCTGTTCCACCAGACTGGCTTGGCCGGCATCCGGACATGTCGACTGCCGCTGCTACCAGGCAGAGCAGGAAGCTGAAGGCCACGCTGTCTTCCGACCCGACAAGCAGTGGTCACCGTGGCTTGTCTTGCTACCGAAAGGCAAGTCTTAAGGGACTGCTCGCTCTTCTCAAGATGTCGCCAACAGCTTCAGGAGACGAGCGTCGGTGCGACCTTCCCCGAAACGCGACAGAGGAGACCCAGGCACCTTCAGCGGCAACGATCGGTGGCGACTATGAAGCTCAGTCATCAACACGAAGCAGCGAGACTTTGGACGAGAAGCACAGTGAAGCAAGCTCGTTCGCAGTTGTCGACCATCAAAGCAGCTTCGCAGGGGATAATCGAGTTGCCGGCGATCTTCACACCAAGTCGGATGGCGTGGACATCGTCAGGCGACTGCGATAAGTGCTACAGGAAACGGTCCATCTCAGGCGGGCGACCTGTTGAGCGCACTGAGCCCTTCGCAGGCTCAGCTTGTCCCTGAAGTGCATAGAACCATGAGCGAAGGTCTGGAGCAGAGCCCGGGACTTTAAGACTAGTCTACAAGGACCCATACTTATGCGGCTACTACGAAGATCTCGACGGCCGAGATCAATGCGGCCAACCATCTCATACAGGACTTAACTGACCGCAATTTTTGTTTTCTATTATTTCATTTCCCTAATGCACTCGTGTAATAAATTCTTATTGTTTGTTCGCAGTTTGCCTGTATAATTTCTTACTTGAGTGTATTTCACAAAATGGTATGTGCTGCGAGTCTGCGACCATGGCCCATTCGTTCGGAAAGGTAATCTGCTCGTGCAGATCCAGGTATTCGTCACTTCCGCAAAGCGCTGCATGAAAAACGTCACCGAAGCGCGTTTTGAACAGCGACGCTTCACGTAAGCCTGTCACGGCATTGCTCCCGAAGGGATTGTTAGCAAAGATCAGAACAACCGAGCTCTTATTTAGCGCGTTGTTTACGAGTATCCTTAGCAAAGAGTGTCTTAGGTAACTTCAGTTATAATCTCCGAACGCGTGTTATGCCAAGGAACTGATCTTAAGCCTTTGTGGGGCGTAATTTTAGGAACAACGTATGCCGCCTATTGAGGGCGCCATTGTCGCTTCTATCAGCTTCTTACAACATGTACAAAATTTCAGCGTTCTATAACTGTTTTCGAGAAAAAAGTGGGACATATGTGTCCCACTGACCACTGAAAAACAGTCGCTGCAGAAAAAAAAAAGTACTTTTGTTTTTTTATGCGAACTTGCTGCTGCCCTACCAACCACAAAGGACAGAGCCTACAAACTCTCCATCGCAAAAAAAAAAAAAACTCTACTAAATATTCATTGTGCATCCACCTGCTAACGGCACTCGAGCAGCAGATATGGCCTGCAACAGTCTAAATTTTTGTCCGTGGAGGAAGCTCAACTGCTTCCTCCACTCGAAGAGACTATCCTGCGTGAAGCAGAATGAAAACTGGATACTGCAACCGGTTGCACACAATGTTAGACTGGCTACGCTTTCGAAAATGTATCACTAAAAGGTTGTCAACTTTGTACTGCGCAATTTTTTAGGAAACTGTGTGGGTAGGAACGAATAAAACCACTATAGTAGCACATTTAGGAACTCGTGAGTATGAAATAAACTTTTCAAGCTTACGGACCATGCTGAATCGGGTGGAGGACGCGCCAAAATCTGATGAAAAAAGGATACAGCGCGAGCAAGCGGAATGGTTCGTTTGGAACACGGGTATATGCTGGCCCCTTGCGAATATTATGAAAACAAAAGCAAATACCGCTTTCTGGAACAACCACGTGGTCGCACCAAAAGTCTGAAAGCAATCGATTAAGTGGCTTTGATTTAAAAAATTAGAACATGGCAAAGAAAATAGTGGGACATATGAGTCCCACTGCCCCACAAACTTGTTACATGCGCCCATTCACGCGGTAACACAGCAGTTGATCGCGTATAATGTTCTGCAGTGACGACTGCACAATAGCGGGGACAACAAAAGACGCAATTTATATGGAACAACGGTCGACGTATGTGAGAAATGTGTTGTCGTTAAATGTGCCATCGTATGTTTATTATCAAAAAGAAATTGGAGGTCAGTGCAGACAAAAGTATTGAAGGGTCCTTAATACTTTTTGCCTATTTTTACTTTGAGAATTCCTCGCGCGAACTTCAGCAGCTGAATGTACGTCGCTTGTAGAATTCCGGAGTACCTTTTTCGTATTTTGGCCACATTGGTCAACAAAATTTCTTGAAACTCGCTATGTACCTGTCTGAAATTAGTTATATACATAATAATCCATTTTTACCGATAAATAATAGACTCTAGGAGACAGTGTCGAAAATCTCGGGAAAATGAGGCGCGATTTATGTGAAGACAGGGGAGCATAGATTCGGCGCTCGTCTGTGGCTCCTGTCTTCCTCTAAGTCGCGCTGCATTACTCCGAATATGAACCAACCCGGCCTACTCAAGGTACTAATGGGTCCAGAGTCTATGAGGTCACAGAGAGTTTGTGCGAGAGCGTGAAGGCGGTTTCGCCACTTGCACTTTCTACTCGCGCGGTTTCTAGCTTACCAAGCGTCTTCTCGCGGCAAGAGTGGCGCTTTTGGTACTGTGAATGGGTAACTCACTAATACGAGAAAGCTCTCTTTTTCCCTCTCGGTGTCCCTTACATTCCACCGCTGGACAGGCACGCTTATATGGCTAACTGGCTGACACGTTTACTTCATGACGGCCGCTTTGTAAGTGATGAAGCGAGTGAAGGTGACGAAAGACGGGAACACGGGCGGCGTCTTTCGCGTTGGGCCCTTTTCCACATCCATTATTATAGCAACACGAACGAATTACTAACCTTTGTCTAGTTCACATGCAAGTGAGCGATCATTCATTATACACAGCTTCAATTTCCAACTGATAAATATGAGATGAGCATTTCAGAACAACACTGTCCATCTACGCGTGACCGCAGTTCAGTCAAGAGAACGAAGATCTGTATCTCTCATTCTATATTCAAGCGTTATGACAGGAAAGAAGTTGGTTGCTTTCAAGAGGTCATATCAACCACATACAAGTTTTCCCGATAAAAGTGTTCAGCGAGACCAAGTGCCTAACAGCGAGCAATTTCTCGCCGCTGCTTATAAGTATTCAGCAATATTCCCAGTTATTCCTTCTTTTTCTCGCGAGCGAAACGAAATTTACGTCGACGATGATGATGATGCTCCTGGGATGATTGACACCTACCCACTCCGGGGGATTGGCCAAGAGTCGGGCGGGTCATATAGTCTGAAATTTTTAAGTGTTAATAGAGGTTACAAAGTCAATTAGAATGAAGAGTTATTTTTAATGAATTCCATATTTAACCTAGACCATGTTCCATAAACGTGCCAAATGACCAAAAATCATTATGTCAGGATGACATAACTTAAAATTATTAGCGATTGATTTGTCGGATACGTCGATTTGTTTGTTTGTTTCTTTGTTTTTCGTTCTGCACTATGGCACACACCCACTCCTGGGATTGGCCAAGAAATCGTAGCTTAAAATTTAGAAGTTAAGTTGATTGGCATATGATCGAAGGAAAGCGTGCGCGTACATTCTTCGTCGTCCTCGCCTTTCAGCCACTGTCATCGTTATAAATGCAACGTTATAAATATAATCCAAACATTGTCCTTCTGTTGATCATTTAAAATTTATATAAATTCTACCGTTTTAGGGGCCAAAATCAGATTGTGATTACGATGCACGCAGTATACGAGCTCCTCCTGGTTAAATGTGATCCTGAGGGGTTGCTTAATGATCTGTGTGGGCTGTGTGCTTGTCCCCAAGAGAGAGGGGCCAAGGAAAAAAACAAGGGGGGGTGGGGTGGCAGCCCGCACCAACCTGAGTAAAAAGGGACTTAAGCCAATTAAAAAAAATGAATGAATAAATACTTAACCTGCACATAACTTAAAGTACGCGGGTGCACACCCACTCCTGCAAATAAAAATGCTGCCATGTGCCGGGAACTGAACCCAGCCCTGGAGTTTAACAGTACAACGGCAGAGTTTCTAAGCCACCGTGTATGTCAGGCTTCTTATAGGCGCTCAGTCAGCATGGAGGGGCTTGTGAAAGTGGTGTCGTGCGAGGATGCTTGCTCCGCTGTATTCTTCCACACAAACGCGCAGATAAGTAAAAATAAGAACGTTTCCGTTTTAGCTTTTATTTTTTACTTCGCAAAGTTCTTCGTTCCAACTTCATTTTGTTGAAATCTATTTTATATGCATGTTCATTTTCAGATTTTTAACACCTGTTGTGTTAATATCTGATGCATACTTTCCATCAGTCAGTCTCTCTGTATTTTCTTTTATTCGATATTGTAATTCAGGTTAATTTATCTCCCACCTAAATTAATATCCCTTTGCATATACCTCCTGTCGCGCGATTGTTGGCCTATCCGCCTCAGTGGTTGCCAGTCATGTAGAACGCTTTATCACCATGTGCGCAATAATGACTACTGGAACGTCATCCGAGGTAACCAAATCAAATGAATATAAAGGATATTTTTAGTCCTCAAGTAACAGTACAAAAACACCTCGAAGGACGAGGTTACTCTGAAAAAATAAAATGCTAGAGGCTATGGACGTGAGTTCCGAGTGCGTGTTGTTTTCGTTCAATACCGCGTAAACAATTTCGCGAGCTCCCGTATTTACGGACACCGCGGGGGCGCACTCTTGTAGTGCGTGAGTGAATGAGTGTCACGAGATCAAACAAAAGCTTAGCACAAGGAGTAACGGCGTAGTGCATGACGCACTCGGCCTTGGCCACAGCAGAGCGCCGCTCAAAGGGCTCCGTGCGCTACGGGAAGAAGTGCAGGGCCGGAAATCCCCGTCACTCGGGACGGTCCCGTGTGTACGAGCACGGGCCGCGGCCAAGGTTGAACACGCTGCGCAGTTGCCGTAATTATTCTCGGCCTCCGATGTTTTTGTCACACCGCCACGGCTACCATGTAACAGCCACGCTATGGTCTGTTACGTATACGACGGCAGCAGGCCCGTAGCCAGTAACTTTTTTTTTTTTTTTTTGGGGGGGGGGGGCACTTGCTGAAAGCCTTGACTATTTGAGCAAAACGCCGATAAAACACCATGTGTCATAAAAATTTCGGGGGGGGGGGGGGGGCTGACCCCCCTGACTACGGGCCTGACGGCAGACAGGGGCGTATCCAGGGGGGGGGGGGCACACCGGGCCCGCGGCCCCGAAATTTTTTTCTGCCATGGTATACAGAGCACAAAATGACACTCAACCACACTTACCTGGCCGGACCCCACGTCGGATCAAGGGCGTGCCCCCCCCCCCCCCACTCCCCTCGGGAAAAATATTTCTGCCTACGCCACTGACGGCAGAACCCTAGTACAACGAAGGAATAATTCGCTATATCGAACAAAAAAAAAACCTGCTGATATTTGCGCGTGTGAAAAAAAAAACGAACCACATATTTGATATGTAAAACTCGAGGGCGTTTCCTGCGATGTATACGTGCTGTGCCGCTGCTACACCGTCATTGATCGAGGTATAGACTGGGACCGGTCTGTACACGAGCCTCAGCGCATCGACAGTGCCACTCTGAGGAATGCAGGAGGTGAAAATTGCGGCGAAATACACGAGGTTTCATCTTAAAGCAGTAGATTATTGCTTAGCATCTTAATATTTTTTTCTTAGAGGTAACGAAACCCGCTTCGCTAAATATTGTTCAATGTGTGATAAGCGAACTTCCGTATCTAAAATCGTGTGCTTTATGGAAATAACTTAACGATCGGGCACTTTATAGCCGGTTTCGACTATACACTATAGCGTGCTGCCCTCGGGCGAATGAGACACAATATTTGCTGTACCATTTTTATGCGCGCGCACGCGCGCGCACGTGCACACACACACACACACACACACACACACACACACACACACACACACACACACACACACACACACACACACACACACACACACACACACGCACGCACGCACGCACGCACGCACGCACGCACACACACACACACACACACACACACACACACACACACACACACACACACACACACACACACACACACACACACACACACACACAAGCCTTCTATTACGGAATGTATTCGGGTCTTTTAGAAGTAACAATTGAAATGACACTATCGCTACGAGTCACGCGCAGCGAAAACGTCCCTTCCCGGTGCGCTAACTTGATCCAACTCGGAAAATTGGCCTCCAAGAGGAAAACAATGGACGAGTTGCGCCGACGTGCCGCGTTTGTCGTCATCGCAACCCAACGAAGGCCATTGCGATAAAGAACATCCATCATACACGCACTCAGTGAACTTGTTCCGGGAAGTGACTCCGGTCCGCGACGACGAGTTCCTTTGCCGTCTCCGATACGCGCTGCCGGTCGTTCTGCAAGGACACCCCCGGATGCCGATCGGCGCTTCGAAGCGGCAACCTCGCGTGCAGGCGACGCGGAACGCCGAGTGTGCCAGCGGTTAATGGAGCTTCCTTGGGGATAAGTGCTCGCCGATTACTCACGTGCCAAAGGAGGGATGCCATCAGCGGCACATCCACGTCGTGTGGGAGCTGCCGCAGCGCGTGGATAACTGCGTCATGTTTTATTTACTGGCATAATACTTACAAACAATATGCTATAAACGTAGGCGTCAGTTTGCTTACAGCCCGTTCATGAAATAAATGGGCAGAACTGAGCCACCGAAGAGCTGTCCCAAATGCCAAAAGAAGTAAACCATAGCCGAGAAGCGATGAATCATTTTCATAATTCGCAGATGCGCTTCTCTTTATTGCACATTTACCCGGTCAATGTGGGTGTGTGCATAGCTGCGCGTAAAAGCACAGACAAAGAGAGAACACAGCGACGCACACGAAGCGCAGGTCGGAGGCAATTAGACAAGCCTAAGTTCAAATCCACTGAGGGCTCCTGTCGCGGTTCACAAGAGGACAAAAGTTCCAGATTCACGTGCTTACCTTTACGCATGTTTAGATCACGAGAGCCGAGTCTATATTTTTCGCTTCATAGCGCAAACTGAGCTTGTGCACGCTCTTTGCAGAAAAAAAGGTTGCAGTGATGAAAAGGCCAGAAAAGAAGTAGAAGCGCGCAAGAAATGCAATTACTGAGGGCAGCAAATAAAGGAAGGCGACTTCACGCTTAATCTTTTCACATCATTCTCGAAGCGTGGGCTATATACGTAGAACAGATTAACGGCACAAACATTGCACCCATAACCGAAAGTACAACTAAAGCATGCATACCATACATGCGCCTCTGATTATACAAACGTGTGTGCAGTGGACGCTTAAGAAACACTGAAGAAATATATGAAGCTTAGCAATACGGGTGTAAGGAGCGTTTGTGCGCAACAAATGTTTGCCTTAAAAGCCTTGGCAAGCCAGAAAGTAGATTGAAACTGAAATAAAACTGCGCAGGGGACGGGCCACAAGTAGATGATGTAGACGGGACGAACGCATGCGTTGTTAGTCTGCGTTAGTCTGCAATCAGTTGTTGCCCCCCCCCCCCTCTAAGCGCGTTTCAGAAAAGACATGACAAAGCATTGGCTGCGAAACTTCTCATACCATGTCGGGTATTTTCGTCCGCGATAGTTTGCGTTTACCCACTTTCTTCCATCGGCAGGCAACGTCGCGAGAGATTTCCGACCTTATTTTGCATATAAACGAGCAATGAGGACCAAGACACTACGCGGGGTCGCTAATATCACTCAAATCGCTCGGCAGTGTTCCCAAGTCAGTTTTGGGCGAACGTGCGCGCCAACTACGCTGCGAATGGAGACCTTCGCGTGTCTACATCGTTTATGATTCGACTTCGCGGTTGTTGCCGCTACAAGCTCCCATCTCTTCCGCAATCCGTTCGTGATGTAAAGATAAATTGTGCTCATTCAAAATGTAGCGGCGTCCAAAGGCGATTGGTGCTGAATGAATTTCAGCTGCGCGATGTGTATGTGCCGCCGGTTTTTTATCTGAAATATCTTGCACATTCCAAATGTCGGCAGTAAAGCTGCTACTTGGGCGCTGGTTACAACGCGGAAGTGTTGCGGACTTTGCCGCTGTAGCGTTTATAAAGTGAAATGAAAAGAAATTCAAGATAAAGGAAATAAATTAAAGAAACCCAATGCACGCGACGGGCACGTGGCGAGCGTACTGGGTGATTCCACGTAAGATCGAACAAACGATGGCTGGTCGACCTCTTAAATTTTTTTCAAAATTTTATATATTATTTATTGATGAGTGGAAAGAAGAGATCCGCAATTTGTCTTCCCGGCTAAATTTTTTTCGAAGCACAGGAAATCAATAATGACGGAGAGGTGGAGTGGAACGCTCCTCCGCTCTGCTGTTCTGGCCAACTTTCGTTATGAATTGCACAAAATATATTAAAGTTAGGTAGCTGAAATTTCTTTAACTAAATATATGCATGTTTTTGCTTCTGCTTAGGTATTTTTAGTTTTTATGTGTAGTGTAGATGTTTTTATAAAAAACCTCAAAATTGGCCCAGGAAACGTTATTTTGTTTCCTTTGAAGGTCTTTATCTAAAAAAAAGCCGCGTAGCAGAGCGACGAAAATTCCGCATTACGTTCTTCGCATACTTATCTACCAAACTGCCGAATCTTATATTTATATAACTTTTCAGTAAAGAGATACGATCGGGCTAAGTTCAAGAAAACACCGAAGAATGGAAACTTCAGACGACAATTAAAAAAACAGAACTACGTAATTTTATATTTCTTAAAATCTGTCCACTTATTATCCTCCACATCCGCTTTCACAATTATTAAAAACGTATTTACACTTTAGAATTACGCATCTATGTATTTTCTAGTGAAGGAACACACCACCTAATACTTACGTATTGATGTTGAGCCTCAGATGTGCGTAATATTTGCTTTTTGATCGACAATGTTCACAAGTATGAACGCAGCTACCAGTTCAAGATGGCTGGGCGTTCAGCAAGTGCTTAAACTTTGGCCGGATGGCTGAATCGTGTGACAGACAGACAGACAGACAGACAGACAGACAGACAGACAGACAGACAGACAGACAGACAGACAGACAGACAGACAGACAGACAGACAGACAGACCAAAATTTCTGCGTTTAAGTATCCCAAGAAAGGCTATCGTCTTTAATAAAGGGCACAATGAAAAAATTACACCATCTCCCGCTAAAGGGGACCATGAGGCGATGCGAAGCCGGAGCACTTGCACGATCGCGTTCCGTTGGCGTTCGTTGGGCATGCTACCGACCTCGCGTCGTGGAACGCGAAGAGGGACGCTACGCGCGTCGTATCTTCCATCTAGCCTGGCCGTTAATTCTCACAGGGCGAGCGGGGAACGCGGTCGACAGGCGGGCAGCGTGGGAGAGAGAGAGAAGCGGAGGGGACGCGCATGCGCTCGAGCTCATCGCGGCGTTGCGCAGGAGAGAATTTCGGCATGTCTAGCCCGCGTTTCAGAGGAAGAGTGGAAAGGGGAAGGGGAGAGGGGGAGGGGAGAGGGAATGTGGGGAGAGGGTGAGTGGAGAGGAGGTGTGTGGAGAAGGTATGCGCATAGCGCAGTAAGGGTGGTCACGCCGCACACCACCACCACCGGATTGAGCTCCGCCTTAAGATACTTCGCATCTAATAATGGTGAGGGCATGTATGACGCAGTGCACACGTTTCTCAGACTTTTCTTGTAAGTAGTCAACGAGTTCGCAAGCCACAGAGTACGTGAAAGACAGGCTGGACACGGACAACAATAGTATAGACGTCAGACTCTGGAGTTTGTCAAGAGGCGTGGCGCCACCTGTCGGAGCAGTATTCGGTAGTACAGAGACCGACTCCCGCGCGCAGTTTGCTGTGGGACCAGGTCCAACTAGCGAGTGCAAAACAACAATTGAGCTTAATACTGCGTGTGTTTGCGCAGTTAACACTCAGAAAGATAGCTGTGAATTTCTCTCCGCTGGTCGGACGCGCCACCGAACCACCATGAAGTGCTTGCTGAATCGCCAGAACGACGGCGAAAACAACAACAGACGAGACCGCTCCGCACGCTACGAAGAAACGCCGCAATCGACACTACTGTTGCGTTGTGAATTGCCGCGGACATAAAGGACCGAATAACAACGTTCAGTTTTACAGATTTCCATAGTTTTCGTACAAAGCAGAAAGGCGAGAGCGCTGGATACGGGCGGCTGCGAGCGTGTTGAGCAAGCGAAAGCGAAGAGCCCGCGTTCTCCACAGCCGGTGGCATGAGAAAGTGTGATAATATGGCCCTGCTGTTGTTTTGCGTAGCCCTGACGGAGAACCGTAGTAACCTTGACTATGAAGCTCAGCAGAGGTTCTGACCGCGGCGCGTGCCGTGTAACATGGAGTGAGCAGCTAGAGGCAGACTGAAGACGCGTGTTACGCACACCGCGACATCCTGTAACTTGAGTTGGTCGACACCCGCAAAATTGCGCACGTACGTTTTGCAGGCTCAGAGTTCCGCTTCTAACTAGCTGACGCGTGCATCATACAAGTAAATCGCAATATGTTGGCCTTGACCACCTTCAGGTTTGTTTTGCCCGTGGCCTCCGCGATTGCCGTAGCTACCTCGGAGGCCACGGTTTTGCCTTTGGTTGTACCTCGCGAAAGTGGGCATGCACGTGTTCGCATTTGCAGTATATATACAAACGGAAGACAACCATCAAGAGACCAGTTGAGGAGGCGTAATAAAAATTAGGCAGATCACACGGACCGTGGGAGTCGACGTTATGCGAAGCATGCGGCGGGTAGGTGACTGTGGCGTAACTTTTTAACGCGGTAGCGTTAGAGAGCTCGTGTCGCAGAAATTCCGCTGTCGGCGTCGGCACCGTTGGTTGTGAGCGAAAAATCATCCGTGAGCGAAAAATCGAGAAAGTAGCAAATAAAATAAACGATAAAACCTTCGGTCCCAATGAGGATCGAACCCGGGCCGTTCGGCGTGGCAAGCAGGTGTCTTACCACAAAGCCACGATGTTGCTTGCAGCTGCTTCGGACAAAAACACTACATAAATGTAATGTAGTGAAATGAGTCTCGACGCATTTCGTTCGGCAGGTGTCACGACGAGGAACGAGCCCATACGGTAGGCGCATTCGCGAGGCCATCAAACTACGTCGAAAAACGCCGGGATAGTGCAGCCATCGCCGCTAAATACACACACGAACTTTTAAACAGCTCTAAAAATGGACAACTATGTCCATCTAGAGGAAAACATATCAAGCAAACGCAGCAAACGCTAGATAATGTGCTGCCATCTGTGAAGCATTGTGAGAAATATGTCTCGACTTTTCATGGCATCCGAGAGGGCCGGCGCGCGGCGTATATCTTGGAGGCCATGCGACTCTTGCTTTAGATCGAAAGCCTGTAAAATTCGCGCGCGTGTGTGCGTGTGTGTGTGTAACAATACACATTAATAAGTATGCACTTAGTGGTTGAAGTGCGCACTAGGGGCCGGATTTCGCTATCGCGTTCAACTCTTAAAGGCGAAGCTTAAGGGTCCCCCAATTTTTTTACAGCGAAAGCTGTTATGAGATCATTTCACCGGCCGTTTTTGGCGCCGTAGGTGTCCGCCGCCGCCGCCGCCGCCGCCGGTGTCCGTAACCAGTATCGCTCGAAATAAGAAAAAAAAAAACTAAATAAGAAAAAAATTCCAGGATGGAACGAGGTTCGAACCTGGGCCCTCTGCGTGGGAGCCCAGTATTCAACCTCTGAGCCATGCCGGTGCTTGACACTGCTTTGAAAAAAGGTTCTATACAAGCTTCATGTCGGGAAGGAACCACATTAGCACATGCAATATAGAGCGGTAGAAGAGTAAACTAAGCAGCAAGCGTCGCACAACGCGAATTCTGTAACCAGGCGTCACACAGTGCGAATTGCGCAACGAGTAGGTTGTTGAATGCTTCGAACCCATTACGAAGGGCTCTGCCATAATTCTTCATCGTCATCAGGCAGAGCATGAACAAAGTGCGCATAATGCCTTCATGCGTTTAGCAGGTACCAACGCCCTCCGTAGAATGACGAAAAATGGCACAGTGCCTGCTGCCCTACTTCTCCAAAATTACAATGATTTATAGCGTAGTGGGTTCCTCGCAAGTGCACTTGTATTGGTTGCCAAGGAAGCCCATAAGCGCATGATCCACTTCCTCGGGGTCCTCAGTAAAATTACAATGATTTATAGCGTAGTGGGTTCCTCGCAAGTGCACTTGTATTGGTTGCCAAGGAAGCCCATAAGCGCATGATCCACTTCCTCGGGGTCTCAGTAAAATTACAATTGATTTATAGTCGTAGTGGGTTCCTCGCAAGTGCACTTGTATTGGTTGCCAAGGAGCCCATAAGCGCATGATCCACTTCCTCGGGGTCTCAGTAAAATTACAATGATTTATAGCGTAGTGGGTTCCTCGCAAGTGCACTTGTATTGGTTGCCAAGGAAGCCCATAAGCGCATGATCCACTTCCTCGGGGTCTCAGTAAAATTACAATGATTTATAGCGTAGTGGGTTCCTCGCAAGTGCACTTGTATTGGTTGCCAAGGAAGCCCATAAGCGCATGATCCACTTCCTCGGGGTCTCAGTAAAATTACAATGATTTATAGCGTAGTGGGTTCCTCGCAAGTGCACTTGTATTGGTTGCCAAGGAAGCCCATAAGCGCATGATCCACTTCCTCGGGGTCTCAGTAAAATTACAATGATTTATAGCGTAGTGGGTTCCTCGCAAGTGCACTTGTATTGGTTGCCAAGGAAGCCCATAAGCGCATGATCCACTTCCTCGGGGTCTCAGTAAAATTACAATGATTATAGCGTAGTGGGTTCCTCGCAAGTGCACTTGTATTGTTCCCAGGGTCTCAGTAAATTACAATGATTATAGCGTAGCGCACTTGATCCCCATTCCTCGGGGTCTCAGTAAAATACAATGATTTATAGCGTAGTGGGTTCCTCGCAAGTGCACTTGTATTGGTTGCCAAGGAAGCCCATAAGCGCATGATCCACTTCTCCGGGGTCTCAGTAAAAACAATGATTTATAGCGTAGTACTTGTATTCGCAAGTGCACTGGTGCGTACAATTGGAAGCCCATAAGCATGATCCACTTCCTCGGGGTCTCAGTAAAATTACAATGATTTATAGCGTAGTGGTTCCTCGCAAGTCACTTGTATTGGTTCCATAAGGGTCGGGGTCCTCAGTGAATAAAACAATGATTTCCACTTCCTCGGGGTCTCAGTAAAATTACAATGATTTATAGCGTAGTGGGTTCCTCGCAAGTGCACTTGTATTGGTTGCCAAGGAAGCCCATAAGAGCATGATCTATTTTCTCGGGGTCTCAGTAAAGTGCTTCGCCCCCCCCCCCCGCCCCGTCTCTCTCCCACATCAACGTATGTAATACAGCATGACGAAAGAGGGAAATAGCGATCGGGAGTCACCCAATGCAAATTACATAAGTGGTGGGCCGTTTAAATATTCCAACCCATTACAAAGGGCTGAGCCATAATTCTTCATCGTCATCAGTCGTCGCGTCAACAAAGTGCACATAATGCCTTACAGACGTGTAGCTGGTGCCTCGCTTATCGGCAGAATGACGAATAATGGCTTAGTAGGTGCTTCCCAACTTCACAAAAATTGTGATTTATGGCGTAGTGGGTACCTTTCTGCTGTACTTGTATTGTAGCCCCAAGAGAGCTTAACGGGCTCTAGAAACGCCGCTCTTCCAGCTTTCGCTGTGACTGTGCTGCGGTTTCAGCGCAGGCCTGGTGTTTTTACTTAGCGACACGTTACAAAATGTCGCTAAAGATTTGTATAAATTTTATACGCACAGATATATATGTTGAAGAGACGCATATGTGTTATATAACAAATTGCTTACGGTTAGGTAACGCTGCCAATGGAACGCACGCACGTTTCACGAACCTGTGTTATTGTGTGCAAGAAGTTCTTGACAGTTCTTGAACAAGGGCATCATCACCATGATCAGTGAGCACCAACAGCTGGTCATGACATGTTATAGGATCCGGTCGTGATCGTGGTGACGAGGGGTCCATGTGTAGTGAAGTATGTCGTACAGTAGAACTGTTGGAATTCGTGGATGCCTCGGTCATTTCGCCGACAAATTGTCTGTCGACAGAGCCGGCGAAATGTTGGAACCTGAAGCCACCCTTCGCGTTGGTGAGGTATAGGCCGTCGAGGCTGGTTGGCCTGGATAGTACTACGTAGACCAACATCAGTGGATGGCGCTTGTCGTATTCGTAGACTACCTAGGAGTATGTGGCCTACGTAGCCTAGTCTACAAAGCGGCTGTCAATCAATCTGGCATCATCCTCGGTCAGCATGAGGCCATCTCGCAGCCTCGTAAGAAATGAAGACGACACCGCGTCGTTCTGGTGGGCGAAGTGCACTTTACGGTGCGGTGATGTGGATATCATATGTAACTTTCGTTAATGTATGCCTCCGGGGCCGAGCAATGCTTCAATATAGCTTGCTGAATTACTGAAATACAAACGTAATGCCCATTAGACTGCTATAAAAGCGGAGCCAACACTGGAATACAGATGTTAATCTGATATGACGCCTGCATCGTAGGAGTACGCATCGTAGGAGTATCATGTAGTGTTTATTGCTTTCTTGTAAAATTGGATAGCCACCACCACAACCACAAGTGACGTTGCGCCGACATTACGCCTGCGTAGGCTGTTTTTCCGAACCTGTTTATAGACTGGCGTGGCTCAGTGGTAGAATACCTGATTGCCGCGCAGAATGCTTGGGTTCGATTCCTGCTGGGATCCTAACTTTCATTTTTTCCGTTCGTTGAGTCAATGCTGCCGATGTTGGTTTTCCTTAACGCTCTAGCATTTAGGTTACCAATGTCTGTTCTCGCCATTCCTGGGTAGATATAAACTGTCAATCACCTGTGGCACATACCCGTACACCTCGGCCCGTGGTAAACGGGTATGTGCCACACGTGTCTAGTGTAAAGGGTTTGACGACGTATGCGACAGGATTTTAAGGTTATTCATGTCATGACCCGGCAGTCATATTCGTCAAATCCTCTTACCCTCCCATGCAAATTTTGGTCTACACCAAGTTAAGGAGGCGATCATGAGAGCAGGGTTGCCAATGGTGGCTACTTTTCGCCAAATTGGCGAATTTGAGGGGCCCGTGGCGACCTAAAATTATGAATGGCGACATGGCGAATTTTTGGCGATTTTCGGCTTAGATCTCCACTGAGTCATGCATCCTAAGCTCAGTGTCTTCCCAACGAATGAGCGGCAACATTCTCTGTATTTTTCTTGGTTTTAGACACAAGAGCAGAATGTGCACATTACGCGTCATTCCGTATATCTGTCCTGTAACTCGTGCGTATCTCCTCAATTCATCTAGAGGCAGGAGATACGGCAACGTCCCCCAGAGACATTCTAGCAAAATGTAAACCGCGGGGGGGGGGGTAGTGTTTGACTATAAATTAATAGCTTTCCGCGCTTTAAGCTTCTCTAAAGTTTCGCTTCTGAAGGGGCTGAAGGTTCCAACCATTTGTTTCGTCAAAGCTCCAAATGTTCTGAATAGCTCGGCGACTTATTCACTGTTGCAGTACCCCCTAATTCAGCTCGTAAAGACTGTTTTGGAATAGCGAAGAGAGGCGGATACGCGGCTATTTGTGCAATAAAAAAATATTTATTGAGGCATTTTTCACTGTTCTCGGTGAGCGTGTGCAATGAAAACAATTGCTATATAACATTTTACATTGCCTACCTGTTCATTAATAACGCATCGGATTGACGCGTGTAGATATAAGAGACTATAAGAAAGGGTCGGTGACGTCCTTTATCATATTAGTTCACACTGAAAAGGTGTAAGGCTCGCTAATGATCGGTTCCTGTAAGAATTCTGTTGTCTTACCTTCAATAAACCTTTTAATCCTTTTAATTCATAATGTTCGCGTAAAGCTGGCTACAAACAACGCTTTCACGGTTTTCGCCCAATGTTTACCACACTACTACCTTTGAAACGAGCGGACAGGGATGGAAGGATATCGTGAGTGCTTCATTCATTCACCCTTGCGCCACCACGCACATCTTGCGGCTAGTCGGAGAAGCAGCACCATGCACTCCCATGGTAAAGCGGGCCATACGACTATCATTGAGAAACGTCAATATAATTTAAGGGTCTTGGATGGTACTGTATTCTACGGGGCTATACGTGAGAGGAAATTTTTATTACTAGGTATGACGCACATATCTAGAATGGCGACTTTTTTGGCGAAATTTGTAAAAAAATGGCGACTTTTGGCGACTTTTTGCTCGTCGTTTGGCGACATTTACTCGAAAGTCAGTGGCAACCCTGCATGAGAGCACCCAGACGTAGGCGGCTAGATAGATAGATAGATAGATAGATACGTAGATAGAAACGCTCAAAGTGCCAGAGGTGCGCTAAGAAATGCTTCGCATTTAAAACAGTCCAATGCACAGGAAGCGAGAGATGAAGGGAGAATGCAGCTGAAAAGACGAAAATCGCCGAGGCCATTAGTCCCTGATAGAGCGAGCTTTGTACCACTGATCGTAAGATACATAACTAAGTAAATTGATCGTGTATGTATTTCATCGCTTTGGCCAGGCCAGTTACCAGGGGGGGGGGGTCCCTAGGGGCCGTCCCCCCCCCTCCCCCCTGCCAACGGGCCTGGCAACGGGTGAAGTAGGCGTTTTTACCAAAAATAAATAACGTAAAAAGGTATTTTTCTCAAATAGCCAAGGTTTTCAGCAAGTGACCCCCCCCCCCCCCACCCCCGAAAAAAATTCCTGGCTACGGGCCTGGCTTTGGCATTACGTATATAGCCGATTTCAACACAATTAGGCGCTAGAGAACGGACGTCGGAGGACTTGCCTCGAGCTCGATGTCGTGCGATGCTCGTTTGTACTTGCGAGAGTCAGCACGCCGGAATAATTGAAAGTTCTTTCGCATTGTACCCGCAGTTCACTTTGATGAGCTTCCTACTTTTTTGAAGCGTGGATTGTCGGAAGAAGCTTTCCAGGTCCTTGATTTTCAGGAAACCCCGCCTCGACACCAATGACAGAGGGGGGTTCTGTTGTGGCCTTTGAACATTCGCTTGCGGACAGCTCTCTTTGTACTACCCAGTTAGCGCCAGGGCTGCGATGAGAGCACTGGTGGCGGTGTTTCTGGCAGCGTCGCCTGGGCAGAGTCTGACTTCTATTGTATCGAGGTAAATTGCCCCATAAGCAGACCGGTCAATGCGATAGTTCGCGGCAGGAGTTTGGCCTACGGTATCTTACGGCCGTGAATGACGAACTACCTTTCTTTCTTTCTTTCTTTCTTTCTTTCTTTCTTTCTTTCTTTCTTTCTTTCTTTCTTTCTTTCTTTCTTTCTTTCTTTTTTTCTTTCTTTCTTTCTTACTTTCTTTCTTTCTTTCTTCCTTTCTTTCTTTCTTTCTTTCTTTCTTTCTTTCTTTCTTTCTCATTGCGCAATGCTCCCTCCTAGCTTTTTCCTTGCTCTATGTCAGGTCGGGAGTTGGACCAAGCACCGTAACCATGTAGGGTGCCACTGCAGCAGCTTGTATTAATGGTAGTGGACTGCATTATCTAAAGTTTTTCGCCGTTTGGTGGTTGCTGTTTGCGCTGTATCTCTGAAAGGTTGAATCAGCCGAGGGAAAACGTATATCGCTGATAGAACACGTATTATTGCACCCGCCACGATGGTCTAGTGGTTATGGTGCTCGACTGCTGACCCGCAGGTCGCGGGATCGAATCCCGGCCGCAGCAGCCGCATTTTCGATGGAGGCGAAAATGCTTGAGGCTCATGTACTTAGATTTAGGTGCACGTTAAAGAACCCCAGCTGGTAGAAATTTCCGGAGCCCTCCACTACGGCGTCTCTCATAATCATATCGTGGCTTTGGGACGTTAAACGCCAACAATTATTATTACTGCACGTACTCTTGCAAGAAGCGCGAAATATGCTTATAGTGACGCCGCAGATTCAAGTGGGCTTATTGCTTTCGCCTGACAGTTTTCCCATCCGCACATCCGTTGCCCAGATTGAATAGGTTCTGAATGCTGCGACTGTTCCGTCCATCTCATGCGCTATCATCAGACCATTAGCACGATTATTGCAATCGTATACCCAGTATATGATGGATGGATAACCGTGACTTGACGCGGACTAAGGAAAAAAGAAGGGACATAACACTGCACCAGTTATGGTGCGTGTGAAATGGCTCTGTTTCAGTAACCACCCTCAACGCTCGTTTTTCCGTCCTTCTGAGCGGCGAGCGTTGGCTGGCAAGAGGAGTTTGTGCGCTGACATTCCGAAGCGCAATCTCTGCAACAAGGAAAACGCTGCTTCCTGGATGTATTTCCTTTTTCTTTTTATAGGATTAAGCACAACTGCTCTGCGGAGAAGCGTGACAAAAGTGCGCCATGCCCTTGGCCAAAGATTGTCGCTTTGCGTATAGCTTTAAAACGGAGATTTCGTGTTCACAGCGCGTAACGTTTTGGTTGCAACTCTTTGGCTCGCAAGTCTGCTAGCCTGACAGTGCTACAGCACAAAATTTAGTGCGACGAGAAGTTGTAAATATGCTGCATGGGATCGAATGCACCGCAATTTCTTCATTTCTGGAGATCAGCTGGACAAATGTTCGCAGAAATTTGAAGCATTCGAGGTTAGGGCAGGCCCTGCCCAACCGAGGCATACATGAAAGCGATCGATGTGATAGTTACACCATTGATGGCTGCAAAACTTTGCAAGCGTTCGATGGAAGCAAAAAAAAAAAAAACGACAAGAACAAAAAACATCCATCGTAGTTAACGAAGACAATTAAATACTACTGCATACTGTTACTTTCAGTTGGTTTGGCAAAAGTTGAATTGCTGTCATGCGTCGACAGAGTGTATGAAATGTTTGTTCTCTTCCTAAACAAGAGGATGCTCTGGTGCACGCAGGTTTACACAGGCAAGAGGTACGTTGATCGTGCCAACCACTGTGAGGAAGCTGTATAATCAACTTGTAGTGAATAAAAGAAAGCTCTGTCAAGTGCATTGGGACTGCGACAGCATCTACCACGCACTGGTGATTCGCTATATAATTAGAGGTGCACAGTTAAGCGCGGACAAAAAGAAGGGACACGACGCGACCGCTGTTAACGATTAATATCAGTGATGGTTGTTGCGCCTGCGTTTGCAAGAATAACAGCTAACGCATCCCAGTGAACGTCCAATTCTATACCGCAGGGGTCTCCATCACGCGGCCCGCGGACTTTTTGCTAGCGGCCCGGCCACAGGTGACTGTCTTCGTTCCATATTTCTTTTTTATTTGCTTAATAACTACGTTCATGAGCTATGCTGGTCTCAGGCATTCTTTTTTCGTGAGGCACCCTATCCGGTCACGACGTGCTGAAACATAACCGTGAAACGAAAACCTAAATCTCGCAGTCGGCGTCCTGATTTTAGTTATTCTTGAGATATGGCAAATACATTGTTTCAAATGGCAGCGTCAAGTGACATTTCGTCCAAACCCCCGCCCCCACACGCCACAACCCCGGCCCTTGAGGGAGTCTATATTTCGTGACTGCGGCCTGCTAGCTGGAGTGGGTTTGATGCCTCTGACTTACAGAAACACGATGCACGAAATATCTCGATCTAAAATTACGTAAATGACAGCAGCCTTAGGAGTACCACCACGGCTGATGGTACAGTTGGAAAGTCAATTTTCAAATAAAAAAGTGATAGAGCTGCTTTCGGAGCAAAATTTGTTTCGATAAGGTCCCTTTGGAAACGCGGTCGCAAAAACTGTCCGACGCTTTGCATCAGCTAATGCAGTAGCATGCTGAACTCACTGTACAGACTAAATAACTGAGTGCTGGAAGGAGGCCTAACCCGCCATCAGCGCTGATGAGCATTCGCTTACGCAGTAAAATTGGTAGCTGAGTATATACGTCGATTGAGAATTCTGGCGTATTCTGCTGCCTACAAACGTGCACAGCCGTTTCGGTAAACACAAGAGTGTTTGGCACCTTTTGTTTTGCCACGCTTCTTATTCTCGTTCTTCGAAGTGTCGAGGTTATAAGAACGGCTCTTTTAAACCAACGCTCTAGTTAAACTTCATGGGATGCCACGAGTCTCAAAGTAGGACTAATGTTATTGCTGACTCAATCCAAATGGGGCGCCTACATAACGCTGCAAGTGACGGTTATGTAAGCTTTGCAGAACTGCAGTGATGAAGATATCGTTATGCAGCGCCACTTGAGGCGAAAAAATGCTCAGCATTTTAAAGCGAATAAGCACTTTGCTACAATAAGAATTTGTGGCATACTATGGCGGAGGTCTAGCCTTTACTGAAAAGGGGCATACTGAATTTGCATTTTAGCATGATGTATCTTCAGTGTATGTAACGCAATATTGAATGTTATGACAACTGTGTTTTCACCAATATATGTCCTGAAATTGTGTACCGCATTTCACACGTACTTATTTTTTGTTGCAAGAGCACAATAAAGGTACAGAAAAGAGAGATGATAGGCCCGGCGTTTCTTTAGAGGTCTTCACTTTGTTTTTGGTTGAACGTTGCGTCCTTGTGAATTCCCAGGTAGGCTACAAAGTTTGCGAACAAACGATGCTGGAAAGGTGCCTCAATTATGACGGGAAAAACAAGCTGCACCTTCCGGTCTTGCGACGCAGGGGAGTGTAGGTCAAAACGGTGAAGATTCGAACAGCACGAGCGGACCTCTGTGTAAACACCATAAGTTTTCCAGATTTGAACCATGCTCCTGATATTAAGGCCTTTCATTTGTCGTTTCAGCGTCCGCCTCCGGCGCGTGGCCTGAGGCGTGTACCACCAAAATAAGCCCTGCGGCTTTAGTAGACGTAGTACTACACTAATGACATCGTCACGACCACTGTGCGGAACGGTCTTGTCCGAGCCGTTGGATTCTTTAGAGGAAACGAACTCACGCATTTCACTCTACGCGCGCAACGGGACACACACTGGTGCGGGGAAAAACAGGCAGAGGGATGCCTTGAGTGGCACAGGGACGTGAAACACACGTCAATCTGTACCGGGATTCGTTGTGACAGCCACGCTTGACAGCCAGCCCCGTGAAGCTGTTCTTTGTGAGCGGCGTCTTATTGAAATACCGCGGGCTATTAAAAGCAGTCTGGCCGTGAGCGCCCGTTCGTTCAGCAAGCATTGCCTCCAGAGCAGCTAAGAGAGGAGGAAACAGGAGCCCGGCGTAGGAGGACAACACACTCTCCTCCTCAACAAACACATCTCTCTTCTGTCAGGAGGGCAACTGCGCGCGGCACTCTCGGGTTGTGAGTAGCGCATGTAAAAGTGGTGACGCATTCGAACAAAGAATGAAAACAGGGTCACACGCGTAAGACCCCTGCGCTTACAGAGTGCACCTCAATCAACACTTGTGTGTGATGGGATTCGGCCAAGCGCACGGCCGGAGGCGATGCCGTATTCGCTCCGGTGAACTCGCCGCGAAGCCGGAGGACGTTGGCTGTAGCGAGACCTTGACCGCCGGCACGAGGGGAGGGTGGCGAGGTGAAACTTGGGCTGCGACAACAAATCACTGAATAAGCAGCAGCAGTTGTGGCGGCCTTGACGACGGGAAGAGTTCCTGGCCAAAGACGACGCTACAGGTGAGGAGGCATTGGCGCGTGTCAGACGTGGCGCATCCAGCATTCAGGCCGTAGACCCGGGGAAGACCCGGCCCACAATTTGGAAGGTCGCCTCACCTTCCTGCACTGAGGACGCCGTACACTCTCACCCCCTTCGTGGCACCCCAAGTGCCACAACTAGTGGCATGGGTTGGTGACATAAGCGGGGTGAGCGCGTGGCTTATATAAAAACCCCGGGAGGTGACACAGTCGGACACGCACTCGACGTCGGAACAAGATTTCCTTCCGCTTCGCAGCAGGTAAGAATGCGAGGCCTGGAGCGCGTGCGACTCTTGTTTTGGTTCAAAGGCACGTGCTTCTGGCAACAGTTTCGAGAAAGCGCTTTGGCAAAATTAGCAGCCACCTGCTAGTTTTGCTCTCCGCGATGGTGGTTAATTGGACGAGTTGTCAGCCGATGGTGAATAGGTGCGCGCACTTGGTTCGGTGCCAGCCCCGGAAAGGGGCAATTATCCTCGTCTATGACAACGGTGCAAAATCGTCTATAGATTTCATGGCGTTTGATCTCTGACTGCAACACATGGCAGAGAAGCGACGCCGTAGTTATGTTTGCGGGCGCAAGGTTAATCTGGCGTCTATTTTTACACCGCAGCTTGAAGGCATGCATTTTTTCCCACCTTTTTTTTCTTAAATCGTTGAACCAGTGGGAGTTGTCCGAAGTGTTCAGCTGTCATGAATGTTTTCCCTGGACCTCCTTGAGCTCTTCGGTCCATTTTTTCTTAAAATAATGGATGCGTAGAAAAATGAAGTCCTACTGACTGGAAACAAGCCCCACTGACTGGGGGTCCACTTCTTTACGTAACTTG
The DNA here is from genome assembly GCF_013339695.2 of Rhipicephalus sanguineus. Taxonomy (NCBI): domain Eukaryota; kingdom Metazoa; phylum Arthropoda; class Arachnida; order Ixodida; family Ixodidae; genus Rhipicephalus; species Rhipicephalus sanguineus. The sequence continues at coordinate 199,967,467 of NC_051177.1, forward strand.
TAATCAACATTCAGAGTGATGATAGCTTGCGCAGGAAACGAGGTGCTTAGGACGTAACACTATGTAACAGTTCACATGGCATATTCACTTGGACGCCTACACCAGCTGTTATTGTTTTAGCCAACATGTCTACGAACTCTGGTCATAAAGCATCGAATATGCCTTGCAAGTTGTCTGGCTGGGGTAAATGTTCTTGACAACTCCGGCGAAAAAAAAAGGGGAGTATTAATGGTAGCTCAATGCGTTTGTGAGTGAAGTCCTGCATTAGTGAGTGAATACTGAAGTACATTCCCTTGAAGACACGTTTTGTATTTTTTCCCCTGCAGCCTTGCACGGTGTCGCTCAAACAGACGCGTGCACAGTTATTAAGAATGATTTCCAGCACACAATAGGTTGCATGCGGTCACTCAAAGAAGGCTCAGATGGAACTCACGAAAAAGAACAACAGGTGGTAGTTTAGGTAAACGGCCAACTGTGCAAATAACATGATTTTTAGACTTTCAGTTACATCTTGGAAAGAACCTTCAGTGCACCTCTTCCTTTTAAAATTCTTGCCACTCCATCTCGCACAGAAATAATGTCTGCTACTACCGAGCTATCAATGCTCATTTGATAGAAGCAACTTTATGGGGGAGGGGGTAATGTGCATTAATTTGTTTGAGTTCACGCGCACAAGCACTATCAAGCATCATATTATAATGATACGGGCACACAGCCTTATTGGCAGAAAAGTAGAAATTGTTATTTGTTATTAACGAGAAAGCTTACTTCCGCTAATGGATATGACGTGCGCAAGGAGCGCTTGCAGGCGCCCCAATACTCAATTTGCAACTACTTCAATGATGGAGAATTACGGCATTTTTAAAACGAAGGAAGGTCTACTCTCGATGATTTGTGTTTTTTTAGGAACTCGCGAATTATAATCAGTAGACTGGGCTCCTTCACATTCGTTGCACATAGTCACCATACACTTCGCATTTATTGTACCGGCACCAGTTATACCGGGGGTTGTTTGTCAATGTCTGCGCTGGTATTTCGTCTTGGTATCCCGAAGAAAGTTTTTACACCAAAAGCTGTTGTGAGATCACAACAACAGCCGATTTTGGTGCCTTAGTTGTCCGCCGCCGCCGCCGCCGATGTCCGTAACCGCTACCGCGCGAAATGAAAAAAACAAATACTCAGGACCGAGTGCGATTTCATCTCGGACACTCTGCGAGGCAGGCGAGTACTCTGTCACAGGGCCACGCCGCTACTTCTCTTGTAAAAAACCGTACACAGCCCTACCGAAAGCGTTCGGTACGCCAGTACCATAATGCCATATGTTTCGTGCGGAATCCGTATGTTTTCCGTATATTTTCCATATATTTTCCGTACATTTCCTTAAGAATCGTACGGAAACATACGGAATTATGGTACTGACTTACAGAGCGTTTTCAGTAGGGAGGCGTCATGTCGGGCAAGGAATCACGTTAACAGATGTAATATAGCGTGGTAGAAGAGTAAAATAATAACCAGGCATCACACAATTCCAACTGCGTAACGAGTGGGCGGTTTAAAGCTTCCCACCCATTAGAAAGGGGTCAGCCATAATTCTCCATCGTCATCAGCGACAGCATATACAAAGTGCACATAATGATTTACAGATGTGTAGCGAGCACCTCGCTTCTCCGCAGAATGACGAATAATGGCATAGTGATTGCTTCCCTACTTCTAAAAAATTATGATGATTTATTCGTAGTGCGTACTTCAGAAGTGTACTTGTAGTAGTTTCCCGAGAGTGTTTAGAACGGGTTCTAGAAATGCCGCGGTTCCAGCTTTCGCTGTCACTGTGCAGCGTGTTCCGCGCAGGCCTGGCGTTTTTTCATCCATTCATCCATCCTGTATTCAGGTGTTATTATTTTTTTTAAGTATGAACCCAACGAAGGGCAATTCGCACTCCACGTCGTAGGCTGTCCAATTGTAATGGTGTTTTGTATTCTGAACAATAATTTTTAATTTTATCTTTGCCCCAACGTAAAGCAACCGGAATAGCACGCTGTCTTTTGAAATGCCTTCAGTAGGGGCGCGCAGAATGCAGCCTGTGATTTAATGACAGTGCGTTTAATTATTTTATGGCTACGCTCAACATTGCTGAGCTGTGGAAGATGCCGCAGTAGAGTGCTGGGGAATAATTTTCACGACCCGTGGTTATTTAGAATGCAGGAAGCGTGTGAATTCAACGAGTGAATTCAACGCTTGCTGTAGCGGTGGCTGCCATTGCCACATGCAAGGTTTGCAGCGCCTGCACTATACAGTCGTCTAGCCTTCTGTCTAGAGCTCAGAATCGATGTATAGCGATACAAAAAATTAATTCCTTTGCGTTACTGGGTGGCATTAGAAAGACGTTTACGTTCAGGTTTCCGAGCCTTCCTCTGCTCCGCGGTGGTGGCGCTGCCGCTTCAACTAGCGCCGACGTTGACGTTGTTTATGGCGTTTCGCACACCGTTGCACAGAGAAAGAATATCAGAAGCAGAGCGAACGCGCGATTTCACAGCCTCGCAGCTTCGAGATTCGCTTGCCGGCATTGCCGCTTATGTCCAGCTTCGCAAGCGTCCATAGCGCCGTTGCGAAGAAGAGTGCTATGTTTGCTGGTGTCGCCGTTTACGTTCAGCTTCGCGAGCGTCCATAGCGCCGTTCCGGAGAGTGCAACAGGAGCGAGCGCGCGCCGCATCATATACGAGCGCACAGCTGTGGCGGAGAGAGAGAAACGGGAGAGAAGAAACGAAGCGGAGGCAGCGCTCACGCCACCTCCTCGCGCTCACGCGAAGAGAAGGAGGAGAGTTGGCGCATGCGCAGTATGGTTGCGGACGCCACAGAACGGACACTGCCCCGAGCATCAGATGCTTTCGCATCTAAAAAATGGTTAAGATCCGTGAAGATCACAAAGACGCCCGGGTAACGTTGTAATTATCCATTTACCTTAAACCTAGCCGCAGGTGTCCTATTCTGTTTCTTTGCTCGGTGGTACAGCATTCGAATGTTGTAGGCTCACGTGCAATAATAATTTGCACATTTGTTTTTTTTTTGCAGCGACTAAATAAAAGCAAGCATGCTGAAGAACGTCATCATCGCTGCCCTCCTGCTGGCAGCTGTCTTCTGCATAGCCTCGGCACAATTCGGATACGGCCGTGGCTTTGGGTATGGCCGTGGTTTCGGATACGGCCGAGGCTTTGGCTATGGACGCGGTTTTGGCTACGGTCGTGGCTTCTATGGAGGATTCGGGCGGGGCTACTACGGAGGCTTTGGACGTGGTTTTGGCTATGGCAGAGGATTCTACGGCTGAACAAGACGACTCTTTCAAGAGTGAGTTCACATTCGAACCTTCTGAGCTGATCACCCTGGATGCTTGCGTGGAGTACTTGTTTACATATAGCTCACGTTATGATCAAGTGCGGAGCAATCTACGAAACAAATCATTTGCATAAAGAATTTTCGTCTACGAAAGTACACGCTGCGTGGCAATGCTTCAGAGATTTTGCTTTAGATAGTATTATCATTAAATCATTTTGATGGATATTTCTATGAACTTTTTATGTGTTGGCATTTGATGCCAGGACGATCTGATAAATTTATTCGTGGGTTATTCAACGGCGTACTCGTACTTTAATTGACGAGGTTGCGTAGTGTCACTTGTCCTGCCTTGTTTTGTCTTTTCTGTGTCTTTTTTATATTTATATATTGTAGAGTTTCGTTGTTTATTTGTGCACTGTGCCTACGGATTTATTGGCTAATCGGTAGATATATGTTATCAGCTGCGCTCTGGCAGAAACAGTCCCAATGTAGCCTACACTTTCATCTATGTTCTATCAGTAAACAATAACCCGCATATAAGCTTGAAAGTTGAATTAAGCTTTTAGAGTGGAAAAGAGTACGTTATGATACTTGCAGGAAATTCGCATTTCGGCAGCATTTCGGCACTATTTCATTTACGCTGGTGTCTTTCAGGAAAAAAAAAGATCTCCCTAGGACCTCAAAAAATTGCGTCTGGGTAATAATTCAACTTTTGCCTAATGTTTGCTCACAAAGATGTATACAAGCGTGCGACAGCGAGCACCTCTCGCGACTGATATCATATGGCCCGATTGCAAGCATCTAACGTGAATCTTGGATAGCGTTATGCCGCATGTATGACTAATCGGATTTCAGGGTTACAAGGATGCGCACTGCATCGGCGTGCATAATACTACTATTACTACTACTGCTACTACTACTACTACTACTAATAATAATAATAATAATCTGACGTCGCAGATGCGCTACCGTCCTCAGTATTACATGAAAAAATTTAAACGTCCTCATTTGCTTTTACTGTCTTTAATTCCAGCGACTGCGAGGTATTAACTATCATGAGAACGGTTCTTACCACAGTTTTTCTCAAATACGTTGTAGTACATCATTGTTGGCGTCCATTTGAACACACCTAGATTTCTTGGTATCATAAGTGAGTGAATCGGTAAGCGTTATCCGCATTAACTAACCTCAAAACAGTATGCATTATAGTTTGTGCTATATATGTGTCGGAACGAACATGCTCGCATTAGTGACTATCAACTCGCCGAAAGTATTTGCTTTCTAGGAAACCTGACATGGATGGATTTTCTGATAAGCTCTGCTAATGATATAAATATCCCGCACACTCATGTTATTAAGGCGTGGTACGTTCTTACCTTTCATTTTTGCTCGTATATTTCGCGGAACTCTGGGGGTGGCGTGGAAGAGTCTATTCTAGTAACCAGAGAAAATGAAGACGCACACAGAAAAAGAAACTTTGCAAGCATACGATTGGTCTTAGAGCCGCTGCAAGTGAGCCCTGAGACATCGATTAAAGCGGTACACGTTTCTTGGCAAAGAAATAAAAACAAACATGTGCTTCTTCAATGTCAAGACGAACTAGAGGCGTTAGGTGTAATTCTCCAGAGAGAGGAGATTACCACTCCCAATGCAATAACCGTTAAGTGTTGTCGCCCTTCCTCCCTTTTGAAAATCGTGCGTGATTGACCATGAATGATGACATAGGCCACAAATTATGGCTCACTAAGATAAAAGCAGTCGAAAGGCTCAGCAATTTTATTTAAACAAAGGATCTATAAGTATCTCTCCTGTGCCGGAACCGTCGGAGGAACGCTGTTATAAAACAATAAAACAAGACCAGCAATGTTTGAATGGAAAAGTTCCCCAGCCGCCATTAGAGTGCCTATTTTTAATAAAAGATTGCAATTTTCGCGTTGCATCTTATGTTCATGTTCTTTTTTTCTCTTGCAGATGAAAACCACTTCATCCATGTTCATAGCAGATCCATTTCCAATCTACCATTTCTGGATTTTGTAATAAAAGAGCGATTGTACCTTTGAACAAGCTGCCTCCTGTACCGCGAGAACTTAAAAAACAACAACAACAAAACAACGTTAATCTTAAAAGAGAGTTCAGGCTCATGGTTAATACGGAATAAAATGCTCAAAAGTAAAGAAATGTAACTTATAAGCGAGGAATAGGTTTAAAAAGTTCCAACAAAAAGATAAATGTTTAGGAGACCAGAGCTAAATGCCCCTTTCTGCTATAAGGGACAGCACCAAACACGAGTGACTTCTGTGGTAAAGAATTTTATATTTCTAACTGCTTCATTAAACTTCTTTTTCATCTGACTAGACGTTAGCGACACTTGTTGAACATTCGATCGGAACTTCAGCGATAGGGATTCTGCTTAATTTATATATTCAGAACAACGATCAACAAGCGAATTCTTTCTAGCAGCGACGAGTGGTGACGATATACAGTACGAATTCTGTAAAGCCACACTTTTCGAGCAAGGACTTATGTTAAGATATAACAGTCCATAGGAAATGTTACTAGGAGCCAAAGCCCTCATTTCTTTTTGTAAAGTCAGAGAGAGGGTTTTAAACAAAATTATGATGACAATTAAAAATACGTAAACGAAGCCTCTGTGAAGCTAACCTTCAGCAAAGCGTCTATGTATATTTTTTAATACTTACGTCGATGTATACAGTTGTGATTACTTTCATGGTATGCTAAGTAATATCACTTGTAATAGCTATTTTTATGCAAATAAAAGGTTCGAACCTTAACGTTTTTTTGTGTCATATTGGCCAGTACATACAAGTAAATAACTTTTAAAAGGAATTTACTCTGTGGCACAGTGGCTCATAGGCATGGAATGTCCCAAGCGGATGCTGGAGAATTAAACATTAATCCGCGCACACACAGTGGGCGTACTGAATGGGTAAATTAAGGAAAGTAAAGTGAGCCAATTGAGCTGATGCACATAACGCACTATTTCTTCGAGAGTTTTGTGTACTTACGCGCCGACATTATGTGTGCAGGTATATACAGGTATACATTATGCAGAATAGATGTGCTGCTTATTCGCACTACATAGGCTGTTAGAATTCGGGGTTTGTAAAAGGACGTTTGCTGGTAGTTGAGTGATGAGAACGCATAGGCTTCTATGCGTGCACGAATAGATCCGTGAAGGAGGCAGAGAAAGCGTCGCCTTTTAAACAGAAATACCACGCGGTCAATTGTGAGACATATTACACTTACATACTGCGTTCCGCTTCCTGAAGCTATCATTATTCCTTTGCGAAAAATGCAACTCAGCTTTTGTGACATTTATGGTTATTCGTTAGTAAACACTCCTAAAGTTAGCACTGTTTTAACAGAGAATCGTCCGTTTCTACTCAAGCTGGTAAAATGATGAAGTGCGCTCTTACAACTGATAGCACACTATTATAGACTTCAGTGCAGAGTAGAAGTAACAAGGAATGAAGCAGGGTATACTGGTGCAGAGGACAAGATTGTGTAACAGGTATGAAGTGTGCACGGGGATGTTCTGTATTTTACGACAGCAAGTTTTAACTGGGAAGAATGAAGACACGTTCTTCCGGCATCCAGGACGAGAATAAGATACGCCAGCCTCACTAATGTATTCCTTGTATCTGATCAAGCAGGAAACTTAAATGTTTCCAACCGATGTAGTTGCCATTTCTCTTTCTGCTCCTTTAGATAGCAAAGCGTTCTTGAAAAAGAACTTCAACACTCACAACGTCGCTATCACTAAATATAATGAAAACATATAATAAAGAAAAGGAAAAGTATTTCCATCTCTCGTCCATCGTCGTGATCTTTAACTTTTATTAGTTCTTGGGAGGAGATTACAAGACAGCTCAGAACTGGAATAACATTTCAATATAAAGCGCAACGCCCATTCAGAATAGAATCAATAGAAGGCCTCCAAGTCATAGCCGGAATTGAGACCTGAGGATGCCACGCAAGAAGCGTAACACAGTGACAGCAAGATCACTGAAAAAACGAAGCGGCTGACGCGATTTTGGATAATACTGTAGTATAAATTAAGAATGCACAATTACACAAAAAGCTTCTTAATTATCATGGGAAATGTATCCACAAGTTTTAATCTTTAAGTACAAATAGACACTTATCAGAACTTTAACAAAAGCCAAATCGTTAACTGTAGAAGATAGACAGGCAATTTGATAACTTAAACGAATAGGCTGAAACAACGGTGACAATGGACGTGAGATCTGGAAATGAAGAAAGGAAAAGGTAGCATTCGCCATCACGTGACATGCACCACATTTATCGACATTCGGTCAAGAAGGAACGGTATTTATGAAGACCATGAAAGAAAAGAAAGGACGGTGCGTAGACTAATTAATGCGCTTCAGCTGCTACATGGGACCACCTTCTTGAAGGTCTCTGTAAGCAGGACGTAACCTTTGAAGGAAGCAGAGAAACGCGGCGTGCAATCCGACAGCCCGATGAACATTAAACATATAAAATTTTGTTCTTGAAGGCTAGCTGCGAGAACGAATAGGAGGCGCCCCTGTCGGCATGGCAGCGCGTGGCGGGGCAGTCGGCACTGGGCAGTTCTACACATGGTGTGATAGGAAGCATCCAGTCAAGAGCGACCATCTCTTGCGGTGAAACCTTCGAACTGGACTCTCGGGGAGACATAATGGCATGGTGTGCAGTCAGCATGCTCGGATTTCATTGATACCATGGAAAAATAGGTGTCAGATATATCCTGCAGCTCAAGTTATGGCGGCAGGCTGACTCTACATTGATTATAGAGTCACTCTGCCGATTGAGGATTCATTGGTAAAGCGAGAGGTAAGACATATTCTTGCTCTGGTAGAGTGATTCAGAAAAGACTAAGACGTTGGATGGGCGAGTGGAAGCTGCCTTGGTGCGAAACTAACTGCGTGGTCTGGCCATTGGAAACACTGCGATGCGCTTATGGCTACAAGACCGAACATTGTCTTGTATATGAGCATGATGGCCGGTAAGTGCAAACGGTAAGTCGCGGTCTCAATTCTTGAACGGGAGAACTGAATGCGATATCGTAAAGCTCAGTGGGCAGTGCTGACACCTAAATGCCAGATTTTAATCCTGAATATTAGTTTTTATAGTATCCTGTAACATGTAGCTGCTGAGCTTACGGTTCAGAACGGGATGATTCCGGACCACCCTTGATGTATATTTATAACTGCCATAACACTAACCACGAAAAAACGGTTAAACAAGAGTGCAATGGAGACAAGCTTTAGCGCTTTGTGTTTGTTTGGTCATTATGTTTTAGGTGTTTATAAAAATTCCTGTCGTTCTAGTTACCTACGTGGAGTAAGGGTCAAGTGAAAGATTGTCAGCACATCAACGGGTAATCGTATATCTAGGGGATTTTTGGCCTTCTATACGCCTCACTTGGGCCCCAGTTGTGTTTCTTTGTGGTTCTTGGGAAATTGAGAAAACGTGCATTGACACTGCTCTGTGCAACTACATTCTATTAAAATGATGCTATCGCGGCTTTTTGTGCACAATAAGTACACGTCCGGCACATTTTAAGTAGGGGTGTGCGAATATCAAATTTTTCGAATACGAATCGAATACGAATATCCACCTTCGAATATCGAATCGAATATCGAATATCAAAGGAAAAATGCCTCCACAGTAACGATATTTTATTTAACATGTAGCTATTTGAAAAAAAAAACATTAACAGCTTGACTGGCAACATAACATACACTGCTATCTCCAGAACACAATGTCCAGGCTAGCACAATGCACATCACAACACAAGCAAATATCACGGCACGATGAAAGTAATGACTAGATGTTAACATGAAGAAATATGAGTTGCTCCCATGATCAGGCAGCAGGCGCTCCCTTCTAACAGAGACAACCCCCCCCCCCCCCCCCTGCCACTGAAAAGGCACGCTCGCTTGGAACAGAAGTGGCTGGTATAGGGAGTTACATGGGGCAAAGCTTTGCCAGACTGGGGTATCTGAAGGTGCCTACAGTCCGCCACCACTCACGTGGGTCACTGTCTTTCTTCAGAAGTGGTCCCGCATAGTGAACGAGTGGTAGTGCAGCACGTTACGGCCGCATAATATTGAAAATGTACGGTTACATGATCGCCAACAGCGCTGCACATCGGAGATGCACCAGCAATAAATCATCCGTATTGGGGCGCTCGTCGCAGGCAGATATCGTGTCTCCGTGTACTTTCGATGTTTATCGCTCCTCTCGGCAACGTTTTTAGCTATACGAACTCAGCAGAAATATGGAAGACGAGTTATTTTATGCATTATAATGGAATCGCATATTCGAATTTTTTGAATATTCGAAGTTATCGAATATTCGAAATTTTTCGAATACACGATTTTCGAATCGGATACGAATATTTCGAATGTAATATTCGACGAATATTCGAAACTTTCGAATATTCGCACACCCCTAATTTTAAGTGAACGTGGTCTTGAAAACGCACAACGGCTGTTTTATCTGCATTTTGTTCATTAAATCGTCAATCTGAACTCAGGTCATAATCAAAGTTTTCACAACCCCCAACGCGATCGCGCTCTTACACTCCGTATGGCGACTTTATGGTTCCTGCTCACAGTACACTTGAACAAGCAAATGTGCTAGCGATTTATTCACGATTGTTAATATTACTAAGATATCTGATTCAATTTCAATTATGATGATGTGAAGCAGTGCCTAAGTAGCCTTGATATGAAATGCGAAGAAAAGGAGGGGGGGATACGTCTACTTAGGACTGTTAGGGAACGCGGCGCCAAACCATGAGACTGAATTAACTAGAAGAATAAGAATCGGGTAGAGCACATTCGGCATGCATTCTCAAATCATGAATAGTAGTTTACCTCTATCCCTCAAGAGGGAGGTATATAATAGCTGCATCTTACTGGCATAGGTCGGCAAAAAAATTGGAGCTCACTCAGACTCACTCAAAAATATATTTTGTGCTTAGGGCTCACTCGAACTCAGACTCACCAATATTTACCGCAACCGGAATCAGTCGGACTCAGACTCACGACAATCTTCCTTAACCGGACTCACTCGGACTCAAACTCAGCAAGATATTACTAACCCAGACTCACTCAGACTCAGACTCAGACTCACGGCCCGATCTCAGTCTGAATGAGTCGGCTCTGAGTGAGTTTACCGATTTATGCTTACCAGTACTTGCCTACGGAGCAGAAACCTGGAGTTACAGAGAAGGTTCAACTTAAATTGAGGACGACGCAGCGAGCGATGGAAAGGAAAATGATAGGTGTTACCTTAAGGGACAAGAAGAGAGCAGTGTGGGTGAGCGAACAAACAGGTGTTAAGGACATCTCAGTCAAAATCAAGAAGGAGAAATAAGCATGGGCCGGGCATGTAACGCGTAGGTGAAATAACCGCTGGTCATTAAGGGTAACTGACTGGATTCCAAGAGATGGCAAACGCGTGAGGGGGAGACAGAAAATTAGGTGGGCAGATGAGATTAAGAAGTTTGCGGGCATAACGTGGCCGCAGGAAGCACAGGACGGGGTTGATTGGCGGAACATGGGAGAGGTCTTTGTCCTGCAGTGGGCGCAGTCAGTCTGATGATGATGATGATGACGATGATGATGACACAAAGTTAAAAAGGTCATGAAACCTCGAGTGCACGAACCCAGCCAATTTCATTCGCATGCGCCTACTCTAGCACTGTTCCTTTAGTTATTAAGATACAAAATGGTGAAGTTAACAGACCAATATGGCGGAACCGAAGCGCATCCGTAAAATTATCCATAGGAGGACCAGTCGTGATAATGAAATTGAGTACTGCAATCACGACTCGCGAGTCAAATGTATGAATATGAAAATAATTTACGTTTCAGTGCAGCACTACTTCAGTACGTAGGCAATCATAAAATTTGCTCTTGCTAACATGCATGATGACCATGTTCGTAGTAACCGTAGAGCAAGTTCTGCCACAGCATAAGTTTCCCACAGTGCGGAAAATGGCCGAATATACGAATAGCAGACTCGTGTTTCGTTTGAACGAAGCGGAATATATATAAATGAAGAATTACCACTGCATAGTCGCATTTCACTAACTGTGCTATAAGCAAATGTCACACTCTCCGCTCATATTTACAGCACGTACGTCACCACAGAGAGAAAGGTACACGGGACACACAGAGCGCTGTAGAGTTGTGAAACTTGGCGCATGCCAGATTCCCACCGGCACTAATGTTATGTACGTTGTTTGTACGATGTACGGTTATGTTATGTTTGTGTTTATGTAATGTTATTTCTTGTACGTTCTTCTGTTTGGTCACCAGTGGATATAAAAGGCTTGATGCTTCTGAAAAAAAAGAGAACAAGCTCGCCCGACATATTGTATTGTTGTCATACTCAAACAGGAGTTTAGAAAATGTCAGCGATTATAATAAAATTGGAGCTGCTATTCATCAGTTATTTCTCTTTTTCGTACCTCTCCCATTATCCGTTTCTTGCTGCTGCCGTCTCCCCTGATCTCGAGTGCCTCATCGTGAGAGCTCAAAGTGAATATATTGACTTGCAGCATCCAATAGCGGGGTGGGGGTGGAGGGGTGGATTCGAGAAGAGTGGGAAGAAGTAACTGCCGGAATGAGCGATGTCAACACTGGAGCGGGCCTAGTAGTCTTCGAGGTTTTGCTTGGCAAAAGTTCGATCTTGTCAGCGTCGAGTCGCTTCACACTCACACTCAGTTCTAGGTCGATACCGGAGAAGGATTTCGGGTCAATTCAAATGCCTGTCATTAGCCGCGGAGAGAATACGCATCACTGCATCATGGACGAGAGTACAACTACCGGAATTAAATGTTCATATAATGTTTCTTACTTTAGTGTTTTTTTTTCTTTGTCTTAAATGAAGATCCGATACGTCAGTACCGTAGAAAAGGTACAGCAAATTAAGTACACAACGCGCGATATAATCGAACATATAAGCGCCTTTCTCAAAAAGTTTATTTTCACACACTCTATGCCATATGGTATGGGGATGCATACAAAATCCTGGAACCGCTACACTAACCGAAGAGCAGTGGGAGGCCAAGCTATAGGACCCAGACCTGAAGAATCAGCGAAGCCTGGTTCAACGGGCACGAGAGATGGCGAAGGCCCGCGGCTACCTGGAATAAGGAGGCCGCCCACCTTGTGCGCACAGTGCACTTGCTCAAAATAAACGTTTACTCTTTTTCTCTTTCTTCCATTTTCCGGGGCTAGTACCGTCTAGTGATGTCACGACGTAGAAGGGTGTCACGTAGACGAAGCACCATTTCGAGGTTCTGGCATTCGGTCTAGGTCGCTCGGCCGCCTCTTGTGCTGCTGCACCTTGTGAGGAGCAATTTCATGGCAGCGTAGCAGACGGCCGAGCAGGCTGGGGCGCGGGCCAAAAGTTTTGCGATGTGATCTTCCCACATGATCATCTGAGCCATAACGTGACGATGCAGTGCAACCTCCGGAGAACGGAATGAAACTCGCCGTAGAAAAACTTTGCTTTTGCATTATTGAAGGCGGTCGGAGGTTTGCCAGTAACTTTTCTGGGGTTTTGACTGTCTAGGATCTTCATTTAAATCGAACAGTACACGGACCTCTAGCATTTCGCCTCCATAGAAATGCGACCGCCAAGGCCGGGATCAAACCCGCGTTTTTTCGGGACAGCAGCCGAGCACCGTAACCACTGAGCAACGACGGCGGCGTGGAAAAAGAATAGTCGGGAATATCTGATCAGTATACGCTTAAAGCATATTATCGCTGTTCTGTTTACTCAGATAGGGCGAGCCTAGGCTGACTTGGTTCCACAGCGCCCGCACTTGTTTGCCACGACGAGATGAACACCTTTGTTGGAGAACCTTAAAATTCCTATATGCGGTAGAAAATTCACGGATTAACGGGACGTCGAGCGTCAGCGCTACTCGTGAACGGAGCAACTTCTTTTTCCTCGGAAGTTGCAACACCGACCTTCCTTCCGCTACAAAAAATGAACAGCTTGCCGTCTCCTCTGTATATTACTTGACCGAAACCACCTTCAAAAGTTGACCATACTTCTGTGTGTAGCTGAAAAAGTTTGACTTTTCCTTATTGCTTACACGACGGTAAAGCTGTACCGCATGCTGAGAGGAGTCGGCAACTATTTTTAACAGCGAAGTTGTTTAGGCCGGCCGTAAAGTGTCGACCCTGCCGCAAAACCATCATCATCATGAGCGCGTATGTGCCACAGAATTTGGACAAATCCCACTACTCACCGTTACGGCGTAGCCTTTATAAGCACTGATTGGTGACAGAACGAGTACAAAGAGAGAGAGAGAAAGACAGAGAGATACAAAGAGAGTGACAGAAAGAAAGATATAAAGAGACCCTAACCTTGAGTGCCAATTAGACCCCCAGCTCCCAAGACGTATCGACACACTCATTCATCGCCTAAGACTCGGAACCGCTTACACAAAGCACTTCTTATTTCGGATTCATCGTGCATCATCGTCAACATGTTCATGCGGCCACGACGACGAGGATGTGCATCATCTGTTGCTCGACTGTCCGAAGTACGACACGCATAGACAGCGACTCGAACAAGAACTTCATACGCTGGACTCTGAGCGAACGTTTTCCTTAGCGAAAATACTAGGCCCATGGCCGACTAGGATAAACCGTAAAGCAATGAAAGTGCTCCAGCGTTTTTTTGAAGACACTAATATTTGCGATAGCTACTGAGTTCTTGAACTTGTACGACTGTAGATATGTATATATATATATATATATATAGATATATTTTTTTTATTTATTCTGTTCTCTTAACCACTATGTGGAAAGGAGTAGCCGTCAACAAGCAATGGTGACAACAACTCCTTCATTTGTTTTCTATTTCAATAAAAAAAAGTGAAAGAGAAAATTTAGTGCCGAAAAAAAAAACCTTCATGAGGCGGGATTCGACCCCGTATACCCTCGACCCAAAGGCGAGCGTCCTAACCACTCGGCTATCCAGGCACGCTAGCTGTGCATAGCTGTATATTATGATGTAGCAAGGGGGTGGTAAAGGGAAGTGAGGAGGAGAGATGTTGATGGTGAGGAGGAAGGAAAGGAGGAGGAGAGAGAGTAAAGCGTAGCACCGGAAGAATGAGAGAGAGAGAAATAGAAAGAAATGGAGAAAGAAAAAGAAAGCGAGACAGAGAGAACATCAATGAAAGAGAGCGAAAAAAGTAGAAAGAGAGAAATAAATTCACCGATGATTACGGTACTGCCTAATGAGAATTCTGAACGCAGCTTCGTGTTGGGGCTAGGCCAACTGTGTTAGAAGTTTTAGATTTCCGCAAGGTATCGACTACGCCATAAATCATAATTTTTGTGAAGTAGGACAGCACCAACCACATCATTATTCGCCTTTCTGCGGATAAGCGAGGTATCCGCTACGTATCTGTAAGGTATTATGCGCACTTTGTTGATGCTGCATGTCGCTGATAACGATGAAGAATTATGGCTGAGCACTCTGCAGTGGGTGGGAAGCATTAAACCACACACTGGTGGCGCAGCTAGCATTGTGGGATGACTGGTTGTTATTTTACTCGTCTGCTACGCTATGTTACATAGGTTAACGCGATTCCTTGCCCGACGTGACGTCTGTATAGGATCTTTTTGCAAGTGAGTTTCAAGCATCAGCGTGGCTCTGTGGTAGAATATTCGACTTATACGCAGAGAGCCCGGGTTGAGATCCCATTCGATCCTAGGCGTTTGTTTTACATTTTATTTTTTCATGTCTGTCGGTTACTTTTCCATGTCTATCGGTGACGCGACCGATGGCAACGGCAACGGTCACGACGCTCAACGCAGGAACAGGCGCCTAAAACCTGCGCTCTAAAAAAAAGAAAAAGAACATGGTGGATGCCTCCGTCATAGGAATCGATATAACACAAAAGTGAACCGTGGCTTCACAGGAGTAGTTGTGTTTTCACTGTACATTGATATATGAGAGCTTGCACAATGTCCATTGGTGTTTGGCAGCTATAACACTGTTGGACATTGACACACCCACGTTGATGCCTAGTGGCACGTCTCCATCCCGACGACAAACACTCATGATCTTGACTTAACCCTAGTGGTAGCTGAAGATCACATATACCTGGACGCGAAGGCGGATCCCGTAACTGCGTCTGCATCGAATTGAACCACCGTGGACGCCGCATTTCCCCTACCACAGAGTTTCCTGCACTATTGCAGCGAAAGCTTCCACCACGCTGAGACTACCGAAACGCTCGCAGTCGGCGATCGTTAGTGTCATGATGCTTTACTCGTGGCCTCCAAGATTGGCTCCGGCAACGCGCCGTTGCTAATGTTGCTGAAGCTGTTCCATTCGGACAGGGAGAGCGTAATCAGAGCAAGCGGTGTGACAGCCGGAAGAGCGTCTATGATTGGACGCTGAGCCGTGCTCGCATGCGCGAGGAGCAGTGACGTCACACGGCGCACAGCTGGCGCACCGGAGCCGCCGCTGCCGCGCGCGACTCGCCGGTCTGCGCATTCCAGAGGAATGACGTCATAGCCACGGCAGACGAACTGCCGCGGCTATCAGCTGTCGCCAGGCCCGAGACATGATGGCAGTTTGGCGTCCGGGCCATGGGCCGTCGCTACCGTCGAAACGATTGCAGCGAACCTGGTACGGGCGGGAAGTGAAGGCCTCAGTAAGCCTAATTAAAATAAAATAACGTAGCCACGGTAGTACACAGTAGTAAATAAAAACGTGCTTCTGCATTAAACTATAACCAGCCACGAGTATTACAAGGCAAAGTTTTAAAGAAGTTTTGTAAACATGACTGTGCGTGGCTCCGCTAGGTACCGCCGCCATCACGCCTGCGCTATAGCCTGCGCAGCGCAATAGCAGACGACGGGTAAGCACGAAAGCGCATAGAAACGCAAACTTTACCACCGCAGCGAGGAGCAGCGATGTCGCACCTTTATTGCGGCGTGAAGTGGTGCGATTCCTCGGGGAATGAAGGCGAACACTTCTTGAGAATCCCTGCTGACCACAGGTATTTATACGTTCACTATTTATATATTTCCCAAGATGTTCATAAAGTTTTGATTTGACTGTCGTTGACCGTTATGATTTGAAACTGCTGAATGAACAGCGAATTTTCTTGCTGCCATTCGTTGCTGCAGCTATCTGTTTGAGAAATGGTTACGATAATAAGTTAAAATTAGTGGGTGGGCTGCAGTTTGTGGCTCGACGCGGCGTCACCTCTCAAAAGCGGAGCTGTTCGCTAGTTATGGTTGCTCACGTTAGTATATAGAGTAGCGCAACCTCCTTGTGACTCCGCAAGAACCTGCAATGGCTTCGGTTGCAGAAGTCGTACGACATGAGATGAGGCAAGCATTTTCTTTGCCCGAATCACTACCAGACCAGCGATCGGTTAACTATGCGTCGGCCGTCCGTCGTCCAACGCCATTGTCGCACAACTCGTCTCCTCTAGCTCATCCTTGCAACGAGCCGGTGATCCCATCGTACATTCCACCGCCGCACGAACCGGTGGTGATTCCAGCGTACATTCCACCGCCGCCGCCGCCGACTCCACAGCTTAATGCGCATACGGAAACGTCGCCGTTCTACCCTCCGCCAACGTCTGCAGCCTGGTCGCAAAGGATGGCCACCAGTCGACCATTTGCTCGAAAGACGGACTTGTGGCGCACCGTCGACCGCCGTCCACTTTGTTTCCATTGCGGAGAAGCCGGCCATGTTTACCGCATTTGCCCTTACCGTGACCAGAGATCTCAGACTTTTGCGCCGCCCTTTGCACGTCCTCGTTTTGACAACCGCCGCGACAGCAACATGCACCCGCAAGCAGAGCCATTCGGTCCGTATCCTCGACCCCGCTCTCCGTCACCTGCGCCGAGCCCTTCACCGCACCGTCGTAGTTACGCCGACGCTGCCCGGGGCAGATCCCCCAGCCCTCGTCGGGGAAACTAACAGCAGCGACCTTTGGGGGGAAGGTTGCCGCCCGTCGAGACGCTACAACACCCCCAACCGTACGATACGACGATACGACGGACGATGCGACGTCGCCGACCCCGAAGGAAATCGTAAGCGCCGACATAGCTATTTACATAGACGGACGCCCAGTGACAGCGCTGGTCGATACTGGTGCGGATTTCTCAATTATAAGCCGGAAGCTCGCCGACTGCCTCAAAAAGGTTAAGACTTCATGGACGGGGCCCAACATCAAAACCGCGGGTGGTCAACTGATGACGCCGACCGGCAAATGTACCGCCAGAATTAACATCGGTAATTCGGCTTTCGTTGCCACGTTCGTCATTTTGTCGGAGTGCTGCAAGGACCTGATCTTAGGAATGGATTTCCTGTCTGAATACGGCGCCGTTATAGACATTCCGGACAGGTCCGTTACATTTTGGATGGCCCCAGATCAAGTTGCGGATATACGCTGTGCAGATCAGCCACGTAAGCATCTGCGCGTCTTCGACGATGACGTCACCATCCCTCCGCGGTCCAGCGCTCTCGTGGCTGTAACATGCGACCTACTAGGCAAGTCCGACAACATCGCCGAACAAATCCCAACATTGCTATTCAGCCATGGCCTATCCATTGCAAGAGGCGTCATAAGCGTAAATTGCGGACACGCGCAAGTTCTAGTAACAAACTTCAGCCCTGAGCGACGACATCTTGCGAGAGGTATGGCAGTCGCGTACGTGGAGGAGCTCACTGAGGTCGCAAGCTGCTTAACTGTGGAGCAAGACGATCACACCGGCCTGCTGCCCGTACCTCTATCCGTC
The DNA here is from genome assembly GCF_013339695.2 of Rhipicephalus sanguineus. Classification (NCBI taxonomy): domain Eukaryota; kingdom Metazoa; phylum Arthropoda; class Arachnida; order Ixodida; family Ixodidae; genus Rhipicephalus; species Rhipicephalus sanguineus. The sequence goes on from NC_051177.1 coordinate 199,985,628, forward strand.
GATGTTGGCCCAAGTTTGCTGCCTACGCAGAAGGAAAGCCTCCTGGACCTTATTAATCAGTTTCAGGATTGTTTCTCTTCGACGTCCAGAGTTCGTCAAACGCCTTTGACGAAACATCGCATCATTACGGATGAAACGGCCAGACCCATACGGCAAAACCCGTACCGAGTAGCTCCGCGGGAACGTGAAGCCATAGAAAGTCAGGTGCGCAAGATGCTTCAGGATGACGTTATTCAGCCGTCGAAGAGTCCTTGGGCATCGCCGGTAGTTTTGGTGAAGAAAAAAGACGGCACCTTACGTTTCTGCGTGGACTACCGCAAGCTCAATCAGGTTACTAAAAAAGACGTTTACCCGCTACCTCGTATAGACGATTCCCTCGATCGACTACGGCATGCACGTTATTTCTCGTCGATGGATTTGAGGAGCGGATATTGGCAGATAGAAGTCGACGAAAGAGACAGAGAAAAAACCGCATTCGTGACACCCGATGGCCTTTATGAATTTAAGGTACTTCCTTTCGGCTTGTGCTCCGCACCGGCAACATTTCAGCGGCTCATGGACACCGTACTATCAGGCCTCAAGTGGCAAACGTGTCTGGTATATTTGGACGATGTGATTGTATTTTCTTCCACATTTGACGAGCATTTGAAGCGACTACACGCGGTATTCCAAGCGATACGATCTGCTGGACTAACGCTTAAACCAGAAAAATGTCACTTTGGCTTTGAAGAGCTTCTGTTTCTGGGGCATCTTGTCAGCAGTGAAGGTGTGCGGCCTGACCCCGACAAAATAGCTGCCGTTACAAGTTTTCCCGCACCATCTGACAAAAAGGCAGTCAGACGATTTTTAGGACTGTGCGCCTATTACCGACGCTTCATTCAGAACTTTTCACGCATTGCCTCGCCGTTGACACGTCTCACCAGAGAAGACGTCACATTCGTGTGGGGTGAAGAGCAGCAGGAAGCGTTCAACGAGCTGCGGCAACGCCTCCAAAAGCCGCCAGTCCTGGGACACTTTGACAATGACGCTCCGACAGCGGTCCACACCGACGCCAGCAATGTCGGCTTAGGAGCCGTACTCGTGCAGTGGCAAGATGGCGCCGAACGAGTAATTGCTTATGCGAGCAGGACCCTCTCCCGCACGGAAGAGAATTATTCCACCACTGAAAAAGAGTGTCTTGCAGTGGTGTGGGCTGTTATAAAGTTCCGCCCCTACTTGTACGGCCGCCCGTTTAAAGTTGTCAGCGACCATCATTCTCTTTGTTGGTTGACGAACCTAAAAGACCCATCAGGACGATTGGCGCGCTGGAGCCTTAAGCTTCAAGAATTCGATATGGCTATTGTGTACAAATCAGGGAAGCGACATACGGATGCCGATTGCCTTTCTCGCGCGCCACTTGAACATGCAAATTCTGAAGATGACGACGACGCGGCCTTTGTCGGGGTTGTCAACACGACTACAATCGCACAGCAGCAACGCGACGACCCGGAACTGCAATCCATTATTGGTTTCTTGGAGGGACGCACATCCGCTGTGCCAAAGCTCTTCGCAAGAGGAGTAGCATCATTTTGCTTGAGAAACGACGTCCTATATAAGGTGAACTTTTCGCCGAACGGAAACACCTACTTACTCGTCGTTCCAACACCACTGAGGAGAGAAGTACTACAGGCGTGCCATGATGAAGCAACATCCGGTCATCTGGGTTACACACGAACGCTATGCCGAGTGAGACAAAAGTACTACTGGCCAAGACTAACGGCAACCGTTCAACAGTACGTTCGGACTTGCCTTGAATGCCAGCGTAGGAAAGTGCCAGCCGTCAAACCAGCAGGGCTCCTCCATCCGATTGATGTACCGGATGTACCATTCACTCAAGTCGGAATGGATCTCCTAGGCCCATTTCCAACTTCGGCTGCAGGGCGCAGATGGATAATTGTAGCCACGGACTACCTCACTCGCTACGCCGAAACCAAGGCTCTGGAGAGGGGCACGGCAAGTGAAGCAGCCCGGTTTTTTATAGAGAATGTAGTGCTGAGGCATGGCGCTCCATCTGTAGTAATAACTGACAGGGGAACAGCATTCACAGCCGAGCTGTTACACACAGTGCTGAAGCTTAGCGGCACATCTCACCGGCGTACAACGGCATACCATCCACACACGAATGGTCTGACGGAGCGGCTAAACAAGACACTTGCCGATATGCTCTGCATGTACGTTGATGTGGAGCATAAGAACTGGGATGAGATCTTGCCTTATGTCACTTTCGCATATAATACGGCCCAGCAAGAGACAACACGCATGACACCGTTCCGTCTTCTCCACGGCCGTGAAGTCACAACCATGCTCGACGCTATGCTGCCGCATGAAAACGATGGCGTCGGAACAGATGCAGACTACATAACTCAGCTTGCTGAAGAAGCCCGACAACTTGCGCGCACGCGTATTCGTCGCCAGCAGGACTACGACACAAGGCGCTACAATCTACGTCACCGACCAGTCTACTACGAGCCGGGAGAGAGAGTTTGGGTCTGGACCCCAGTTCGCCGTCGTGGCCTCTCAGAGAAGCTATTACGGCGGTACTTTGGGCCGTATAAAGTCCTCCGACGTCTCACTGATGTTAATTATGAGGTTGTTCCGGACAGTCCACATTGCTCAAGGCGTCAAAAGCATGCACCAGAGGTTGTTCACGTGGTTCGGATGAAGCCTTATTTGTGCGAATGAACTCATGGGCTGCCAGTGAGTACAAACCCTGCTGCCGTGACGATGAAGCATCGGGACGATGCTTCCTTGGAAGGGAGGCTGTCACGATCAATAGCCGACAGGACGACAGAAGACAAAGAGGCGAGCAGCACGAGCTGCAGCTGTTGGTTTTCTGAAGAAGACGACGTTGAGGCGTCTGCTCTTTTTGTTATCGGAATACAGACTTGTCTTTCCTCGTCGCAACGTGGTCCTGTATCTCGTTATTTCCGCGTTGCGACAATATGTGCGTGCCTCAGTGCCTGACGTTACCTCTACTATCTCATGAAAGCTAACCAATTCGGATTACCGTGTCATGCAACCGTGTCTTCAGAGTGTTTTGTTACGTGTTACTTTAACTTATGCGTGCTAGTAACATTAACGGAGTGGGATAGTTGTTGTGCTCGCTGCAGCTGTTTTTTTAAGCGCTTTAATGCGTGCGTATACATCACGTCCGTGTAGTTTATGGGTGGTGCTCGCAGCCGACGAAAGTATCGCTCGCAGAGTTATTGCGGAGGCCCCAGTAGCGCCCGGGACACTGCCCTCAGATTCGAATGTGTGCTGCGGTGTTGCACAAGTGAAAACCACCGCGTTCCTCATCTGTGTGTCTGTTCACACACCGACCGCCTGCTCGGATTTTTTTCGCCGTAAATTGTCCTCATTCCTTCCCTTCGGCGTACCTTGCCGCGCTGCTCGACGGGGGACCTTGAACCAAGCGTGATACCCACCTGCCCCTTTTCGCTCTCGGGAAGCTCCCGGAAACAGTTTCGCTTATCTCTTCATTACTCCCTCGTGATGCTTCCAACGGGCGAAGGCATGGCCAAGCTCGGTTTTGGATGTTCATGAAACAGGCCGCGCTTATCGCGCGGGGCCACTTTTTTTCCCCTCTCTAATCTGGACCCATCCCCACCGCCGCCCTTTCACTTTTCTGTATTTTTTTTTCAATGCGCTGTTTGCGCTTAGCGTTTACACACCATAATTCCTTATAAGCTTACAATATCGTTTCGACTCGCAAAAGCAGTGGAAAAACAAGAACTCGATCGAGTTGTGTTTCTATATCAAGTTTCAATTCAGAGAATATTGTCGGGATATATGTAATTATCTGTAATTATAATTTAGTGGAAATTAAAAACAAGCACATTTATTAAGCTTAGTGTCATGCCTTTAAAAGCTTGCAAGTGTATTTACTCTACCAGCTGTTTTTTCACCGTAGGGTGACTAAGTTCGAGTACTTTAATTGCAGACAACCAGTTTACTGCAAGCGAGTTGCCGTCCCTGCTGCTGAGACTGCCCCCCTAGTGTGGAGGTAGGTGTACTGAACAAGGATCTGTTTCACCTTTCTGCTTGGAATGAAAGGGTACAGAATATTTGGTTGGTGGTGCCACTGTAATACTGCACGAATAGCTTGCAAAAAATAAAAACAAACAGCGGTATTATTTGGTATTCTACACCTGCACACTCGAGCAGATTGTTCTCTGAAATTAGAACAGTAGGTAGAAATGCCACAGCTGTTTTTCAATTACCAGTGCTATGAGAACAATTGCTCTACGTAAACCTTAAATGCAGGAAATGTACTCTAGGGGGAAAAATGTTGTTAGCTTGCGCTCATAGAGTAGCATTTTGCATGCTTTCCAGTAAGAATGTCTGAGTGCACTGTTTACATGGTATGGATGAACTGATAGCATGCTGCACAAACGCAAAATGAAGAAACAGGGAGATAGAGCAGCGAAAATGGCTTTTGGCATCTCACAGTATAAATAGTTTGTACTCGGTCCTGTTTCCGTCCTTACTCCTCTAGTGTTTGTGGAGCTCGGTATGAGTTCACAACAAACCAACCTCCCTGCAAGAAAGCTTTGTTGCGTGGTATAGATATATTTTCTTTTTCTACATCAATGCATAGACTCAGTGCTTTCTTTGTTGAGCTCATTCCATAGAGATGAAAACACTGAGTAGTTTTCCTCAGGCACATGTGAAAACTGCTCCATAAGTCTGTTGCTCAGTATTCACACGTGCAATGCAAGGTGAGGGTATTAAAATACCTGCTTGCCAGCCTTTTATAGAATATTTATTTATTTTTCAACAGCCGCTTCGCCAAGCACACCCACAAGAAGGCCCACACCACCGTCACAGGTTTCACCAAGTGATGGTAAGTGCAAAAAGTGAGAGAGAGAATTATTGCAAAGTACACATCCTGCATCAGCATAAGGAAGTATGGACCAGTAGTCTTGATGCTTTAGATATGGACACCTAAGCCTGTGTAATATTGTCACAACCTATAATGTTGACAAAACCATACATATAGTTCAGGGCCTGCAACCAGTGATTTAGTTCACGCAATTATTTATATTTCAAATATAAGGTGGGTGCAGTTGGACCTACATGGTTCACACTGAAAATTGCGCTGTCCGATTTGTTGAGATGAGAGTAGCTCTGCGAGATAGGCCAGCGAAATATGATGCACAATCAAGGTGTGCATTCATGTAAATGTGGCTTATGCAGCCCAGATAGCTATTTATGAGATGAATAATTCAAAATCCTCCACTTTGTAAAGGTCATTGCCTGTGTTCAGCATTTCACGAAATGTTCATTTTTGCAATGCTTTGTGATATTTCCTTAATCATGGATGATTCTTTGAAGATAAAATGCTTGGAATGTATAAATCAATTATGATTCCTGTCTCAGTCGCAGAATACACATTGCTTCCAATGAAAAATGGCATGGCAGCACATAGTGGTCCGTATATTAGTATCCCTGTGATTGCACCCTGATAGCTTAATCGTTATTTTTTTCTTGCTCTACAAAACTGATAAAAGCCTATACCTTCGCATTCTTCCATGTCTTTTTTTTTTTCAGCTGAGCCTGGTCCGAGCGGCCTCCAATTTTCCAAGGAGGGCAGCAGCGGGGAGCAGATGCATGAAACGCCAAAAAAGTGGGCGAGAAAACGCAGCTCTGTGCACACCCTTCGCACCAAAAAGAAGCTGTTAACACTTCACTCACGAAGTGAAAGGTACCGCAAGGCAGTCGGTCAGATGAAAAAAAGGGACGAGGCGAGGCGAGTAACGCAGCAGGAGGTTTTAAACAAGCTTGAACCGGATTTGTCAAAGGACCTTTTTTGAACTGCTTAAAGCACAAATCAGGCTTGGTACATTCGCAAAATAAAAAAAAAACATTGGTCCAAATGGATGAAACAATTCGCTCTCAATTCACGCTTCCTCAGAGAAATGCTTCACTTGCCACATGTGCGGACGCTCAGGTGCTGGCTGGCAGACATCCCAATGACACCTGGTATCATTCCAGGTGCCATGGATGCAATAGAATCAATCATTAAAGCTTGGCCTCTGCAAGACAAAGCATGCTGTCTTTTATTCGATTAAATAGCCTTGAAAAGACATTTTATGTACGATCAATCAAAAGATATAGTGATTGGCTACACATATGATGGAAACACAAGGACTTCTCGTGTGGCAAATGCAGCCATTCTAATGGCTGTGTCTGGCATATCGAGAATTTGGATACAGCCAGTAGCCTTTGCAGTGTCCCGCAATGCAACGTCAGCTCTTGCAATGCACAAGCTGCTATTAGATGTAATTATGCAGCTTGAAAAAAAAGGTCTTTTGGTAAAAGTGGTCATCTATGATCAAGGGTCAAACAATGTCAGCCTGTCAAGAATGCTGATCCATTCTCTTCATGAACCATGTTTTACTGTCAACAACTGGAAACTATACTTCATGTTTGACATCCTACACCTGATAAAATGCACGCGGAATAAATTGAGAAAACACAAGCTCACGATTGGCTCCGAGGTTGTTGACTGGGCGTACATTGAAACCTTTTACAAAAATACTCGCAAATCACGCCTCTAACACACCAACTGAACATCTAAAAAAGAAAGATTGCCAAGGAAGCTCAAAGAGCAACATATCGACAAGATGCCCTTTGCTGACATAAGAGTGAAGCATGCCACACAAGTATTCAGTGAATCTGTCTCTGTGGCACTCCTCACTCTCATTGCCATTCAAGAGCTTCCTCTTGATGCTAAATTTACAGCTCAGTTCACAAAAAGAATGGATAAGATTTTTGACAGCCAGAACAGTTCGACCCTAAAAAATCAGGATGATAAGTTGCGGTATGCAATGATTGATGGGTCGGAACACCGTGCTTCCCTTGAGTCATGCATCAGTTGGATTGCCCAATGGCACTTTGGTAGTCCTCGGGACAAGCAGCCGCGCACTGTTAAAGGTTGGCAGATTACAATCAAAGCCTTGTTGTTGCTGTGGACTGATTTAAAAGAGGACTTTGATTTCACTCATCTTTTCACACGTTGATTGCAGCAAGATCCCCTGGAAAACTTTTTTGGAATCATTTGTCAAAAACATGGCTGCAATGAGACACCAAATGTGTACCACTTCGTGGCGGCTCTAAAACATATTTGGATTGGCAAGCTCTTCAAGCTTTCTCAAGAAAACTGTGAGGTGACAACAGTTGCTTTCCTCAACAACTTGGAGAGTGCATCTGCATTGTTGTCACCTAGCAGCTAGGGATGGTAAAATCGATGAACGATTAATCGATTAATCGATTAAAGGTCCACAATTAATCGATTAATCGTCATGGATTTCCACCTCTCGATTAATCGAATTAATCGATTAAAACTATTCGATTAATCGATTACGGCACCACCCAATCCCGCCCCCCAACCTCGCCCCTTGGCCGGAGCGCATGACTGCGAGGCGCGCTATCCTGAGACGCAGGGGCCGTGCACATCGTCTCTCTTTCACTGATTTCACTACAGCGCATATTCCTGCGCTAGCAGAACGAGCCCGGAGCTGGCGGCGGCCATACCCCATAGAGAAAGATATGATGTCACCCTGATCTCCGTCGAGTACGGCGTCCCACTCTAAGCACTCCCCAATGCTTCAAGCCCGGGCAGGAGGCGGCTCCACCCATCGAGACAGAAATTAACTTGCCCGCTTCTCTCCGGCTCACAGTCTACTGCTGCTCGCACCACGCGCACTTCTACGCAACTGCGTTGCACCAGTTGCACTGCAGGACGATCCGATGAACCAAATGCCTTCTCAGTTCAAGACATACTATAGTAACCCTGTAGTCGATCGCTGCACCAATCCGAATTCACTTGAGACTTGGCACCGCATGCGAACTGGCCTAGATCAGGTCTTTGACGTTGCAATGGAGTATTTGCCAATTCCTGCTACGTCAGTAGCATTCGAGCGCCTTTTTTCGTATGCTGGATGTGTGGCGACCCAAAGGATGTGTCGGTTGATCTCGGGCAACTGATATTTCTTCGCTCAGTAGAAAAATGCATGCGGTTCGGAGCAGCAACCCCATGAAACAAAACAAAAGGGGACTGTTGAGAAAGTTAGCAGCACGGCGATTCGCCAACTTTTACCACAGAAGTTTATTCTTTTCTGTAAATTTCACACGTGCCAGCGCATCGTCTTGTTTCTTATTTTGTTCGTCTTCGTTTTTCGCGGCGCTGTTTCATCGTGTTGCCGCATAAACGCATCTCTCCTTACATTTGATAAACGAGTAGTGCTCGTCGCCTGTAGTGTCAATCGCAACTTTCTTTGTATTTTATTCAACCCTCAGATTTTACTCGTTTCTTGTGTAAGTGCGGCATTGTAATATACGCTGCTCATTTCCTAACTGGTTCTTAGTGCCGTTCTGTTTTACTCTTTAGCAAATAAAATATTGTTTATTAATGAAAGAGAGAGAGAAAATATATTATAAGGCAAAGAGGGTGGCCTGAGCTAGTACGCCCCTGCCTTCTACTCTGCACCGGGGAAAACGCAACGGGGGAAAAAGAGTGATGAAGTACGATGATGGGGAGAGGACTAGGTAATCCGTATATACATAATAAGACACGTTTGCTAGCGTAAAGAAGACAAGGGCGCTAGTAACCATCTTTTATTAAGCTGTATACCAACTAGCCCAACTGTCCGTCTTATAGGGTTTATACCATTTTCATAATTGTTCAGCTAGCTTTCTTGCGATGCAGTTAGCCCAATAATGGCAGCTAGTGACTTCTTCAAACAGAGTGCTCAAGCGCGGTTTGCTTGCGCTGGGACGCGGAAAATGTAGACTCGGCTCTCTTGACACGAACACGCATAATAGACAGCACGTGCAACCTCGTCTCCACTTGATGCACGAAAGTTGCTGCCATTAGTTGAGAGAAAGTGTAGTGCAGGAATGCGCACTCGCGAATTGTGAAAAGGGTCTTATACACCCTTTATGTAATTTATGTAACTTTACGCGTCGGTTTACCGAACGTCTAGCATCCAGTGCATTACTATTGAAGAAGTGACCTTGTAGCATTTAGTAATACTGTATGGTCGCATATTTAGGGAGAAATACAGCTTTCAGCTAGAGGCCCCCGTCTTCTGCTGTGACAAGAAAGAAGGACAGTCGCGAAATTTATGTTGTAATGTCTGAAACATGAGAGCGCTCACAGTTCAGGCTGTACGCACGATTGAAAAGATTCGAGTGGCGCCGTGTTAAGGCAACGATCAGACGAAACCTGTGGAGTATACTGGCGCAGCTGCTGTTTATTCTAGCCGGGAGGCAGAAACTCATGTCACTCTATTTCCCGCAGTTGCCTGTACCGATGGCCTGTTTGTGGCCAGCATGTTTCTGTGTAATCTCTGCATGGGTGACCTCAAGGAAAAGATCGCGTCAGTCCGCAATTATAGTATTATGTAGGGCTTCCACAATATCTAACCGACAAACCAAGAAAAGATACCGTGCTTACGCGAGAGCGAGCGTCTTATTTAATTCCTCTTCCTCCTTGTCTCTCTTTTACCTTTCTCGGGATTCCCTCACCCTCCGCCACACTGCATGTTTCAGCTGCGACTTTCCAACCAGTGTGGTCCCAGAACGCGTCTCCGGTTTCGATGAGCTCGAGTAGGCAGGCTTCGAGAAAATACGACCAGCTGCCGAATAGTCCAGCGATGACGGCCACAGATGCTTGAATCCGCTACATCAACCAAAGACGACGGGCCCCTTGTGTCCAGTGTGCGAAAGTGGGAATTTTCGTGCACTGTACACCAGGGGCCCTTCGTCGACACTTTTGAAAGTGGGAATTTTCGATCGTCAGCGCGTCTGATAAAAAGATTTGGGTCCATATCGAACACGAACGATGCCTCTCAAACAAAGAGATATCGGTTTTAAAGCACCCATAAAAAATGTCGATTAATCGATTAAAACATTCCACTGAAAGCAATTAATCAATTAAAGGCTAAATCGATTAACGATTAACGATTAATCGATTAAAATTTTTAATCGACCATCCCTACTAGCAGCACAACAACCACAAGCCACAGCACGCAGCAGGCCTCTGATTCATCTGATCTGCAGGCATCTTCACAAGATGCCACCGACATGGTGTATGAAAATGTTGTGTACCATGTCGTTGGTACTCTTGTGAACAGCTTTCTTGAACTGAGGACTAGTGAGTGCATATGTGAGAGAACACTCCTTGAAGTGGATGGTGGCTCTCTCAATGGACGACACCAATTCTTTGCACTACTCAAGGAAAGTGGTGTACCCGAGAAACTCCTCGGTTCCATTGCTGTAGCCTCTGAATCATATCTGAATTACATAAAGGAATTAGATTCAGCATTCAGACAAGAAATCAACTATTGTGCACATTTTTCCAATGTGTGCAAAAATCTGGTGGAAAGGATGCCAATCCGTCAAGCTATTTTCTGTTCAGTTGGCTGCATTGAGAAATTTCTTAAAATATTCTGCTGCACAAGGCTACATTGGCACATTACATTTGTAAACAAAAACACACAAGAAACAAAGTCAAGGCACAGTGCTGCTGCCAGCAAAAACGTAAAGTAGCAGGCTAAATTTATCCTGTGCCTTTCTAAAACATGATTATGTAAATTGGATTTCTAGTGCAGCCTTCTGCACCCATTTCCTATCCATTTTTTAGATGTGTTGCACTATTTCTTTTTTTATGTGTATATGTACGTATTTTTATGTATATATGTATATTTTATGTAGGTATATATTTATATATGTGTATTTATAATTCTGCTATGGTTGTAGGTAATGCATTGGCTACTTTTGCTCCTGCTGCGTTACTTTTGTATTATACAAGTTTAACCGACTAACTTTTTTTTGAAGCCTTGTGTGCCCCTATCAGCATGAGTATTACAACCAGAGGTTCTGGATTGCTTTAGTATTGGGAAATGCCAACACTTCCCAAAATGCACTGGAAAACCCTGCTCGTTCTGCTTTCTTTCTGTTTGCTTGACATGGTTTGGAAGACAATCAAACATCCAGCCTCCCAAAAAATGCCAAAATTTATATAATACTGACGACTTGTTTTACACTGAAGCAGTCTTTACAAACAGTAACAGTGATTAATTCACAATGAACGCTGCAAAAATAGGTTGATTATTAAAAAATGTGGGGGTTTTATGTCCAAAAACCATGATACGAATATGAGGCATGCAGTAGTGGAGCACTTCAGGTATTTTGAGCACCTGGGGTTTTTTTAACGTGCACCTAAATCTAAGCAGATGGGCCTCAAGCACATTGCATCCATTGATATGCAGCCGGGATTCAATCCCACTACGTTCGGGCCAGCAGTTGAGCACCGTATCCACTAGACCACTGCGATGGGCCACGAAGGTTTAAGCATGCATGAATTCAGGTGCTCACCAAGTCCACAAGATTTTCAGCACCCAGGGGCTCTGTCACTTTTCAATTACAAACCTCTGGTCATGACTGTTGTGCCACTGCAAAGAACTGATGGTGTCAGCTATTCACAGGCACAAAAAGATACTTGATGAAGTACTCAGCTCTGTGAGGATTCCAGAGGGGTTTGTGCAGAAGCTGTGACTCGGTTGACATGCATGTTAGTTTAAAATAGAAGCATGCATCCATACTCACTGAAACTATTCACAACGTACTGTTTGTGTAGAGCAATTGTGTTTCTTGTTTAACTAAACTCTGCAAACTCCGACATTCCACTTCCTGAACCAACGAATGACAAGCGATGCAGTTCTAGTTAGTGACACATTATGATGAAACTGTGCAGCGTTCTCCATCTGCAATTTAAGTACTGCTCAGAAAATCTTCTGACATTGTGATGGATCCAACATGATACCTGGTAGAAAAATAATAGGGAAGCTGCGTTCAGCTTTGCACTTTACTCTACTTATTTCTTTGATAAGATGCTTATCTTCGTGTATATTTCATGTTACCTTAAGTATTTCGCACCACTTCGAACTTAACTAATGACCTGTGATCATTCCTGTTGTTCACCAGTCACAACCACAATGTTTCCACAAATTTCAAAGGTAACCTCTGCAACTGAGTCTAGACCATTCTTCGTTGCGTTTTTCTCCCTTTATTACTTGAAAATTAAAGCGTCGCGTGTCATGTTCACATCACATGAGCTTGCCTGCAACACATTTACCTGGAGGAAAACATGATCAGGGATAGCTGAGCCAAATGGTAGATTTGTCTCACTGCTTTTACAAAATAATATGCTGTAGCACTGCAGCATATTATGACATTGATCTACTTATGCTCCATGGGTTCGTCTACATGAGCCAAAGGCTATGACTGTTAGGTGCACTTTCTTTGTACATATATGCAAAAGTATGTGTGTGTGTGTAATGTGCAAAAGGCAATGACACAACGCAGGGCAATAAAAAAAAAGTACAGGAAAGGGTGTTTTTCCTGCACCCCTTGTTTTCTTCGGCTTGCGTTGCGTCATTATCTTTTGCACAGTATGAACCAACCATTCGAACAACTTGTTTTGTTATGATATATTTCAATGCGCGGCAATGTTTCGCTTCATGCTGTTAGTCATAATCTGTACAACTCGTATGTGTACACTTATTTACGCTGATGTAGCACTTCTTTATATGCTTACCCTGCTTATGTGATTGTATTATGCTGTATTATGCGTTTTCGTATCCTATTTATATTGTACGCGTGCTCGATGTACGCATTCCTGTATTCAGGTTTTACCACAGCAGTATTTCGAATCGTTTTCGTTTTCTTTTGTTATTATTACCCATATTATGGCCCAAATATTGGCTAAACGTGTAGCAATTTACGTTTCCTTCAATAAAATGTCATGTGAAGAAAGTTATATGCGCTTTTTGCTTCTCGAGCGAGCGCCGAAAGCGGCTGCTATGCAGCTGCGACGGCGTCGCTCGCCACCATTCGCCATGCTACCACAGAGGCTACAACGAAGCAGAAAAACAACTACACACATTACGTACGTACATCGGCAATAAAGAGAGAAGACAGTGCAGTAGCAATTAGTGCGCAAACGCTCGAACCGACGTCGCGGCAGCGAAGCCGGCGGCACCACGAGCGAGGAAGCGACCGCAAACGGACGCGGCCATATTGGATTTTTTCCTTTCGGATTGGCTCGCCTCCAGCAGAAATCCAAAATCCAGTCAATTACCGCCAATCCCAGGAACCGCCACCGTCGCCGGAAGCGGAAAAACGTCCCCATTGGCCCTATGGGTATGTCACTCCACTGCTGTCGCCTCCGCTGTTCGCCTCCGTTGCGCAGTAGGCGTCTGTCGCTGCGCCGGAGCTGCTTGATGGCGCCTCTCATTTTGCGCGCATGCGCAGACGTATCAGTGGCGATATACATACAGCGGGGAGGAGAAGGGGGAAAAGAAAAACGGAAGGACAGGGAGGTTAGCCAGTTGTCAGACCGGCTGGCTGGCGTTTGCCAGTGTGGTAGAGCCATGGAGAAGGAGAGCGCGAGTTCTGCTAAGCGTCGCAGAAAAGCGGCACTTTTAGAATAGCGTACGCAAAGCTTCGCGCTGGCTTTTCGCGGAGCTGCGCATGCGTGGTACGCTGACCGCTTGCGGGCTCCCGTTAAGCGATGGAAATAGCGGGCCGCTAACGCTAACTTAGCGTACGCTATTCCAAAACTGCCTAATGACGCACGACCGCAGCACGTGTGAGCGTGACCATATCTGTCCAATGAAGAGCCGCCACGGTGTTTCGGAAGAAATGCCACGGGTGTAGAACAGCAAAGCGAGGAGACGTGGCCGGGACGTAACCGAGTGAAGAAGGCGACCAGGGCGCGGGAGGGGCGGCCGGCAGAGTTCCTGCGTCGAGGCCGCTGCGGGCTCCCACCTGGGCGCGTACCCGGCTTCTGCAATGTTCTGGCGTTGGCCAGACACACCTTCCCATTGTCTGGCGTTGGCCAGGCAAGACCGGCGTCTCCCGCCTCAACCCCATTCTGCGGCGGCTGGCGAACGCCGAAAGGGCGTCCGGCCGTTGACCTCGACTCGCGCGCCTACGCTTTTAGATGCGGAAGCATCTTATGCTTGGGGAAGTGTCCGTTCTCGCGGCTTCCGCACCCATACTGTGCATGCGCCAACTCTCCCCCCTCTCCGCGCGTGAGCGCGATGAGATGAGAGGAGGTGGCGTGAGCGCTGCCTCCGCTTCGTTTCTTCTCTCCCGTTTTTCTCTCTTCGCCGCAGCTGTGCGTTCGTATGGGAGACCAGCGCTGGATAGGTGGCGCGCCGAAAAAATGCGCCTGGCGGGAAGTCGCGGCATAAGTCCGCCGCTCGATCCGACGACATTTGTTGCAGCTCGCATATGTTTCGGCTGTGCGCGTCGTTTCGCTTCGGTTCAAGCTTCTGAGAGAGAGAAAATAAAACATTAACAAGGTTCTGCGAATGCTCATTCAGCTAGCGCCATCAAGCGAAAGAATACTGAAGAAAATTTGCAAAGCTTTATATATTTCTCGCAGTGTGCCGCGGCGAGCGCGCCTGCGTAAACATGCGTTTCGCCGGAGTAAGGGCTCTCTCGCGAACAATAGATGACGTCACTGCCACGTCACTCACGTGTGACGTCACTTGAAGACTTTTTTTCCCTAAGTTGGTTTTGACTTTTCCCCGTGTCGCCACGGAGTGCCTAGTATGTCACGTGCTTCATGAATTTCGTCCCTAATTATCTTCACCTCCGCCGGCGCTGTCTCCGCGCACGTGTAACGAAGTGTCGTCGGTGTCGTCAAGTAGCCGCAAAAGTCAATACTCCCATGAAATGCGACGTTTGTGGCGTTGGCCTGTCTTCACTGGAAAAATATGTGGAGCACCACATCGCAGCGCACAAATTCGCCGCCGACTACGTGCAGCAGGCGTTCCACAAAGATAAAGGTCAGTACCCATCCTGTTTTGGAAAAGACAGTGTCAGTGCATTTTTATCATCTTTTGTGGTGAGGCTGTACAGCATATGACCGCTTCCACGTGCATTCACTGTGCCAGCTAGTTATAATTCGCATGTGCTTGTCGCGTAGAAAAAAAAAAGAAAACAAGTATGCACAGAGGCACTAATTTTCACAATTTGCTCGATCACACTGAAAGTACTGCCGCTTGCGTCGCTTTTTTGTTTTCCCTCTAACAACAAAGCAGAGCAAATATGTCCGGTGGATACATGATGCGTTGAAACAGGTGAGCGCACAAGACAGGGACAGTGAAAACGACACATAGAGCGCTACTTCCAACTAACATTTAATGCGCTACACTCATCACGTGGTAACATCGAGTGCTTCAGAACAAGACTATCAAAAAAAAAAATTTAATTTTTTTTCTTCCTTACGCTTTTTTTTTTCTCGCTAAAGATTACAGGCGGTAACGTGCCCATGGAAACAGGGCGACAAAGCGAAAAAACCTTTGATACCATACAGAAGTTTTTGACCGAGCTCATGAATGCGTTATCAACGGCAAAAACGGCTGTGTGATAAATGAGACATGAGATGAACATGGGTTTTAACAAAAAGCGGATCATCCAAATGAAGAAACAATGATGCGGCTGAACAAAGGAGGCTGTAAAAAGGTATTAAAAATGGCCTTGAAAAGGTTAACACTTAAAAAGTGAGAACAACAATAAAAGTTTTGCAAAAACGCACTCTTTCTTCGTGAGTGACACAGAGGGCATGCTGACACAGCTGGGTCCGAGCTGTTCTGCACATGATGCATCATATATTTCTCGAGCTATGACAGCCTGGTCAAGAAAGGGGGTACAACCGCAAGCTGCACAGTGTAAGGCCATGTTGCCGTCAGACTTTTAAATTGTTGGCGTGTTCACGCAAGCGATCGTTAATACATTGGCCAGTTTGGCCAATGTAAACACATCCACAAGAGAGCGGAATCTTACACACGATGCCGCATTTACAAGACAAAAACCGCGTGGTGTGCTTCTTGCAGCATGTCAGGCCTTTCACTGTTCACGTTTACACGCTTGCACAGGCCTCCAAAGTTTGTTGTGGGCGGTAAACACTACACTGACTCCTGCGCACCCTGCAGCCTTCTTAAAGGGACACTAAAGGCAAATATTAAGTCGACGTTGATTGTTGAAATAGCGGTCCAGAAACATCGTAGTGCTGCTTTTGTGCCAAGGAAGTGCTTATTTTGAAATAAAATCGCGTTTTTAGTGGTCCGCATCGCGTTAGCGCGCTTCAAATCTCCCGCCTGAAAATACGACTCTCATACGTCACTGCTGCCGTGCCCAACGTTGCCCGCTTTTACTGCGCGGCCGCCGACACTAGTAGCAGCCGAGCGGAAGTAGCGGGACCCACAGTGGCAACAACGGCGCTGCGGCAAAGACTCGGATGGGCACATTCAAAGCCGCCACCAAGTTGCGGTTGGTCTCGTAATCCTCAGTACGAAAGTGCAGCGAGCACACACGCAGAGGTTTTGACTGTTAGCACACTGGCGCAATGGCATGACACTGCCACTTCGAGCGTAAGGGTTCATTCCGCGGCACCCAGTGAAAAGACACACCGGTTTCCTTGCTGCAGCACTGGCGTTGTGCACCATTCGGGCATCCGGCAATATCACACGCATGCGGCATTTTGTCGAACTTTCTGTCAGAGAGACTTTCACGAGCCCGCAAAACACGCACGGCAGTACGCGATCCCGAAACTACCACTGAGACGGCTCTGAGACGGGCGAGGCACAGTTCGGCGAAAACGAAACCTTTGAACCACGCGCGCCGTTCCCCATGGCAACGCCACGGAGGTTTTGTTTTCCATGAATCAAGCGGAAACGAACAAACAGCATTTTATTACGTCTTTTGATGCTCGGTATGTTCTTTTTTTACTGCTGCTAGTTTGATTACTAGTGATTTATTGTAGGCCGACTTCCCTACGTCATCGGGATCACTTCGAAAATGTCCCACTCGTGGCGCTCATCATGTGATACATTTAGCTTAATTTCTCGGTAAGTAGGGCACTGCTGTTGATAATATTGCCGTTTTAGAAGTTGTCATACATTGGGCTTTCACTCTGACATAAATTGTTATTTGCCTTTAGTGTCCCTTTAATCCTATGTGACACTTGGTGCACGTATGGGATAACAGCAGTTTTTGTCCCATCTTTGTTGTTTGGAGGCACATCACTGGTTTTCTTGAGTCTGTGCAACAAGGTCTCCGCAAGGTCACACACAACTCTGGAAAACGTGTGCTCTCGAAGAAAGATATTGTGTTTTTGCAAAACCTGTTGACTTTTATTGTTCTTACTTTTTAAGTTTTAACCTTTTAAAGGCTTTTTTTAATACCTTTTGATGACCTCCGCTGTTAAGCCGTATACTTTGTTTCTTCATTTGTATGACCCATTTTTGTTAAAACCCATGTTCATCTCATGTCACATTTATCACCCAGTCGTTTTTGCCGTTGATAGCACATTCGTAAGCTCGGTCAAAAACTTATGCTTCAGAAGTTTTTCAGAAAGAATATCAGTGCACTGAATGAGATGAAGGGTAACTGAAGGACTTAATTTATTTTGTGAAGCAGAGAGAGTGAGGGAGCAAAATAAAACATTTGACATTAATCTATCAGGGGCGTAGCCAGAAATTTTTTTCGGGGGGGGTTCAACCATACTTTATGTATGTTCGTGCGTGCGTTTGTATGTGTGCGTGCCTATATACGCAAGCAAAATTGAAAAAAATTTCGGGGGGGGGGTTGAACCCCCCCCCCCCTGGCTACGCCCCTGTAATCTATGTCTAAGGCCTTTGAACTATTTTCGTTGGTTTAATGTCTCTCTCTGTTGTATTTGTATTACAGAATTCAGTGAATGGAAAGCTCAGGAAGAGGCGAACTGTTGGTTTGTTCTTCACACGGCTCCCAAAAAGCTGGCCAGTGGGGAAACGAGGAGCCACTACTACTCTAATAGATCAGGAGTGGCTAGGCCAAAGGAAGGTCATGGTAATCGTCGAGAAAAAAGTCAGGGTACCTGCAAGTCCAGTAAGATATGTCTTTCATTTATTACTGTGACGAAGAAGGAGAACACTCAGAGCCCGGCACCTGAAGATATCACCATAAATGTAAGGTACCAAAGAAAGCATTATGGCCATAAAGCAGAAATTCAGCACTTGAGGATGAGTGACAAAGAAAAGGCCAACGGGGTTAACCAACGTAGCAGAGGACCTGGAGCGTGGTGTGCCCATGAAAACCATATTGAATAATATAAGAACATCTGTTGGGGGCATGTAAGCTGAGGCCAGCACATTTGGCAGAACGCATAACTCTGCATAACATCAAACGGTAGTTTCACATTGCTACTCCTGAACAGTGTCACACCAATGATGCTGTCAGTGTAGATATGTGGGTGAAAGCAATGTAAGACAAAGGTGAAACACTTGTCTGTCTGTATAAGGCACAAGGTGCAGTGGACCCAACTGGTACTTTTGGTGCAACAGATTTTGCCCTTGCTTTGATGACAGAGCCACAAAAAGAGCTGTTAGAAGAATTGGGCACGGGCACTGTGTGTCTTGACTCAACACATGGAACTACAGGGTAACAGTTTGAGCTGACCACTCTTCTAGTGCTAGATGAAGTGGGATAAGGTATACCTATAGCCTATTTCATCTGCAACAGGATGAATGAGGAAAACTTGGCAGCTTTTTCAGGTCTCTTGAGTGTGCCATCAACGAAAAAGTGGCTGCTAAGACACTTATGTCTGATGACGCCTCACAATTTTACAAGGCATGGTCGTCAGTTATGGGTGTCCCTCAGCTGAAACTTCTCTGCACCTGGCATGTGGATAGGAATTGGCAGAAGAAGATACATGAGTTTGTAGAAAAACAACTGAGGCCAGACATGTACCACAACGTGCGACTCCTTTTAGAGTTCCTTGACCAGCAAGAATTTGAAAAGTATCTTCAATCATTCCTTGACACTGAGGAAGAAAAACTGAGGGATTTTCTGAAGTACTTCAAGGACAACTATGCAGTTAGACCTCAAGAGCCGGCCTACTGCTTTAGGACGAGGGCAGGTATCAACACCAACATGCACCTTGAGAGCATGCACAGGACGATGAAGCACAGCATGCTGGAAGGAAAGAATAAGCGTGTTGATAAACTAATTTCTGCACTCATGGACTTGACATCATTTTTTGATGAAGAGGGCAATCCAGATGATCAAAGGGCAAGAAGTTGAGTGCAGTTGAAAGGTACCACAGATCTGGCACTGAAATGGCAGGTTGTGCCAAATTAAACGAAGACGGCACGTAGACTGTGCCATCTCAGTCTACTAAAGGGCACTCTTATACAGTGACAAAAGTCGGGGATGCTGCTTGCTGTCCCTTGAGATGCAATGAATGTGCAGTGTGTGCGCACCAGATACACTTCAAAGTGTGCAAGCACATTCACTGTGTGGTCATTGCTAACACATTGTCAAGCACTGACAATGACGACTATGAGAGCCCACCTGAAACAGTAACTGAAACGAGTCGGGCATTGCACATAGTGCAAAGCATTGCAAAGCTGGAGGCGGCCACAACAGTGCCGAGCCAAAAGTCATGGATCGATCTCGGCCGCGGCGGTCACATTTCGATGGAGGCGAAATGGTAGAAGCCCGGGTACGTACGATGGCAGTGCACGTTAAAGAACACCAGATGGTCAAAATTTCCGGAGCCCTCGACTACAGCGTGCCTTTACCTACCTCATGGTTTTGGCACGTAAAACCCCAGAAATTATTATTATTATTATTGCCAATGATGACCACATGCCTCAACAAATATGAAAAGTACTATGTGTTGATGTTGGCACTGGACCGAGGTTTCCACTAAATATAAAATTTAAGTCACTGTCACAAATTAGCGGGTATAAAGCGCGCGCGAGGCCGCTGTCAAACTGCTACGAGACAGAACGGCGCGAACCGTTCGCCAAGAGCGCGAAAAGACGAAAAAACAAGCATCAAAAGACGCCGGCGCGCCGCATCCTCCTCACCCACTCGAGCCAGACGCCGTCGACATGATCGAACGCCCGGCAAAGCCTGGATGGTTCTAGATTCTAGAAGGAAGGGGGGACGCATCCCCGAGCGATGCCGTCGCGATTCGAACATACGAGAAAGCTCTCGCCCTTTCTCTAGGCTTGGCTGTATTGCACGCGGAAGAACTCTCCCGACGCTTCTGGAAACCGGGGAAGAAGGGATAAAAGCGTGCAAACGACGAGGGCCAGTCAGTCAGTGCAGACAGGAGTGAGACAGTTAGCGAAGGAGTGAGCGAGTCAGTCGGCCCGGTGATTGTGAAGTTACGCTAAGTGTGGCTCCGTTAGCCAAAGAAGACGTGTTTATGATGGTGTGTGGTCAGTCGATCGTCGATTTGGAAGAATCCGATGACGACACCGTGTGAGCCGTGACAAGTCACGACGACGGTTGAGCTACGACGATCAACGCTGGAGCTGGCGTGAGTGTTTCCTTGAAGAGAAGCATTCGATTACCGTCCAAGTATTGTGGACTGGATACGCCATTATCTATTCAGGACTTTAACTGTCGTTGAATAGCTGTAATGCATGCGATTGCATTCGTAGCGTGTGATCTGTTTGTTTAGCTCCCGTTGTGTAAACACCATCTGAGTTATATCGTGAAGTTGTAACTGGTACCAGCCGAGTGTGCATGTGTTTGTATTATTTGTATTGCCTTAACTGAGAATATATTTCGTTTTCGTTTGTGTTGTCGACTCTCGGCTCTGACTCGGTCTTTGGACCACAACCGGCGTTCGCTGGCGCACCAAAGGACCAACTCTAAATTGTCCGCGCTTTCGTGGTGCGTTTTCGGAGGGCCTTGACGCCAGCCCTTAGAATCCGCCCGGCGATTGCCAGCCCGATTAACGGGCAAGTGACAGTCACTCATATGTCTCATCTGCTCTATCTGACACAACTGCTGCTGTAATTAATAATTGACTGGAATGCAAAGTGTTCGATTGGTGAACGTGCTGACCTGCCCATTTCTCACTTATGATTTCTCATTTCAGATATTGTATTACTGATTGTAGAGGTGTTAAATGACATTGATTTCCCAAAGCTATGGAGGAACCAAACCAGCATTTTAATAAAGCCTTATTGTCAAAGCTTAACCTGGTTGTGTCTTCCTGTGTTGATAATGCATACTTGTGCATGCGGTTCCTGCACTACATTCATTACAGTAATGCAATGCAGTTTCCTTTCAAGCCACGAGGACAGAGTCAGAATCGATTTAGATCTGTTTCTTTCTTTATGAATGCTTAGATTATTATTGTTGTTGTTATTATTATTATTATTATTATTATTATTATTATTATTATTATTATTATTATTATTATTATTATTATTATTATTATTGCAGCGGTATTTGCACACGTTTTCTGGCTACGGCACGAATCCTTTATTACAGAGGAGAGCTCGATCAACATCGACATCGTCTGCAATGGCGGATTGTTTATTTGCAATTTGCAGCGTTTGCGCGATGTAAATTGTTCTTTCGCTAGTTTCTTGTACGTGGTAATGTTAACATTAACGCTCGCTATCGAGTTTAGGGTATGTTTTCTCACACGTGAAGGTGTGGTGCCTTTTTCACCCGTGGATATTCGTACTCGACTCCGCTCGCCCACCACAGCAGGTGAGGTCATTGGTAAGATACACGTTCCGATGCAACTTCCAATTCAACATTGTGCTTTGTATGAGTGTCATGCTCTGCGCTTTCGATAGGTATCGAGCTCTTTGATCGTTAACTTGCGCTAGATGTGGTATCGAGCCAGTCGAGCTCTGAAAATTCATTTCCGATGATCTGGACACGATCGTGAACGTGCATGAACGCGCGGGTACCACACAAAATATAAGCTAAAGCTGTGCAGCAAATTCAGATGTACTAGGTATTGCCGCGAACAAATATTGCTTTGCTAATGGGCGTCGATGACTGCCCAGCCCCCCACCCCCTCTTTTTTTTGTACATACATGTAAACCGTGATTTCAATTTGACAGCTTTGCTTTGAAGGCGCTTTTAGTGCTATAATGGAAGCGATAGCTTGCTTTTGATGACCTCTGCGCTGTCAGTGCATCAGGACATTGCATTATTGATAAGACAGAATTGTTCACGTCCAGCACCCCTCGCAACGTAAAGCTTTTGAAGATTCTTGCGCTACACTTGCTCATTTTCACGAAAGGGGGTGTTTTTGGAAGAGTTCAAGCACCCTTGACCTAAAGACGCTGATTTCTTCTTATCAGTGCTAGAGTTACTGACTACGCTACCTAAAGGTAGCATATGCAGTAACTAATCAGTGCCTGCCAGCAGCGCACCAATTGAGGGTGTGTTCTGTATAAATTCGTGCAAGAAAAAAATCAGAACTAAACGTACAGTAGAACTTGCTACAACTGAGCTGCAAGTCGGGTTGAACTTTCGATTCAAGTGCGAGCTTTCATTCGACTACATTAAACCCTTTCAGACGCGATCTATGAAGAACTGCCTGTAATTCGTCAGAGTTGCACATTATCTCAAGGGAGTCGACGTTGCAACAAAAATATTGTCATGTATGTGCTTTATAGTAACTAATCTTGATTAAACTGCAACTGCATTGAACCTGAAGTCATTCATGTTCTGCTTTTTGCAAAAATAGAATGAAATCTCAGGCTAGAAATATAGTACTAATTTTTCTTTTTTTGGTTATGATCATTTCGAGCAAAGATAAATTATACTTTATAGGTGACTTGGAAAAAGCGGAACATGAAACATGGTAGTGCCTTCTGCTAATTGACTATATTTAACGGTACACTGCAAAATGAAGTTGAAAACAGATCTATTACACAGGAGGTTCAATTTATCCACTCTTAAATGTATCTTGTTCTTTCTTAGCCACTAGTCAACACGACTAGCAAAAACATGTGATGTTGACAGTTGTATACAAAGCGTCTTAAACAGTTATAGAAAGAATGGTGTGCTAAAAGCTGCAGCAAGACAGAGTACGACTTTGCGAAACTGCAGTCGTAAGTGCCGCCGCTTTAGGTTTACAGGTTGATCCATCCACGGCTTGGATGTAGACCATACTTAGAAACTAACTCGGATGATACCGTTGTCACATGGTGCACTGCTGATCGCAATTAAGCCCAATCAGGGTCAAATTTCTCAACAGTGATTGACTCGTTTCTGCAACTTGCATACAGTAAATAATCACAGTAGAGAAATTCTGCCCAGTCAGGTCCCATCGTGATCAAAATTGACAGTATAACACCCATAATACATATTTGTCTGGGAGGCCAACTTTTGGATATACAGGTCTTACTCGAAAAGAAAAACTAGATACATTGTTCGATAGCAGCCTATTAACATGTTGGCTCACGCACTTTTTCAAGCACATTCAAGATGTGGCATGAAACTCTTGCTAAGCTCTTCTCACTCAGTTTGTACCAATCAGCTTATTTGCCATGTTATATACAAACAGATGCGGTCTCACCTATAGTGCACACTATGGGCTCACTTTCTTGAGCTAAATTTTCGTGACGTACAGCCTGACACTTAGAAACGCCATGTGGCTCTCTTGTTTGCAGTTCATCCGCCTTGGTGCAGTTGGCCTGCCTTGCAAACTCATAAACGGCATTGTGTGTTGCTGCCATGTCTTCCGTTACTTTCTCTCAGTAGCATGAACGAACTATCCGCACCCGTTTTGTCTGCACTACAACGGAGATGCCTCAACTTCAGCCTATGTTAACCCCCACTGCCTTTCAAGGAACTATGTCAACAATGCCAGCACTATGTGCTGCTGGGCCTCATAACATAAGCTTGCTCAGTGGCACAAACTGTCCATATACTTTTGCCCCACAATGCAACTGTGCCATTCTCAGTGGTCCGTATTGGGAAGCACTCCAGATCTACAAACACTATGATGTGCTGTTGGCTGCTAGAAAATGACTCGTTTATAACAGCGGAGTTCTGCACAACATAGAAACGGTTATGAATGTAAAAATGGCCATCCACTCCCATTTGTTGCACAAAGCTACGATAAAATTCATATGGATTTCTCGTAAAGAACAGCATTTTAGTTGGCGAAAAATTTGACATGGTCCACAGTTTGAACTCGAGAACGACTTTTTTTCGGGGTGGTCGCTCTACCATTTAAGCTAACCAGTATGCTAGTAATCAAAGTGCGAGGGCAAATTCAGTTTGAAGCGCATGGACACTGAATATGACAAATGAGTTCTGTGGAAAGCACAGTAGGTATAAGTAGCTTATAACCAGCTGCAAGTAATGTTTTTTCTTTCAAGTTTGATTTTCATAAATAGATATTAACGCAGAATCTTCTGCTAAAAGCTGCTGCACGTTTCCACAGGACCCATTTGCCACATTCTGTGTGCTTTGACTTTTCAACTAATTGGCCCTTACACTGCCCATTGCTAGCCTACTGGCTATCTCAGTTGTAGAGAAACAGCCCTGGAAAGGTGTTGGTTCCAGGCTTGAGCCCAGGAACAGTACGAATTTTTTGTCTTCCTTTCTGAGAAATCAGTATGGATTTCCTGGTAGCCTTGTACAAAACAGGTGGATGGCCATTTTTCAATCCAAAATAACTTGTTCTCTACACAGATGATGTATGCGAACACAACTGTGATGCCTTGAATCATGTCTGGACGAGCTGGGCTTGGAGCATGCAGCCAAATGTGATGGTAGGAGCTCCAAGTGAATGTTCTCAAATGTTCATTGTTCCAGTGCTCCCAGAACGAGGAAAAAGCTGGGACACAGCACTGTGTGCCTTGGCTTCTTTCCTCGCACTGTGACATAATGAAGTAGTACCAACTAGCCCAGTTCATTGCGCTCTAAAATGTGTTTAGCTACTTGTGATGCCGTTCAGACCAATCTGCTTGGCACATTCACAGGTAGCAATAGAACTTAGGGCTGCCAAGATAGCAAAGCCATAAATGCAAGGCCTGCACGTGCACATCTGAGCTTGCAGAGATAGTGTCCTGCATAGGTCACTTGCTTGATGAATGTGCAATAAATGCAATTTTTTGGGCAATAAAGGTGTGATGACATATGCAATTTCTACATTTATTTGCTGCAATACAGAAACGTTCTCGATTTGTTCGAGTAGTGATTAGCATTTATGAAAGATAATTAATGCAAGGTCATGCTATATGTATTACTTTCAATTGAAAGACCCTGGGGCACAATCTTGCACTCGCAGGACTTCGCGGCCTTTTGTGTTGCAGTGGCTGCACTTCAGCAGCCTGTAGCAGATACCCAGCTCGCTGTGTCCATGTGACTTCACTCCAGGTCCGAAGTCACGGGCAAGAGAACTGACGATTTTGGCCAGCTGATCGATCCCTTGGCCTCCGTGCACATGGTACCCATCAATTGCTAAGGGCGCACGTCGTGGCTCTTTCGAGGAATTGAGAAACCGATGCTGTAGGAACAAAAAAAATTAGTGCAATTAGGAAAAATGTGATGCATTGAGACAAGAAAGAACTTGCAGATCAACTGAAGTCACTAAACAAAAAGAAAGGGAAGTGAACAACATGGGACCACAGCCTACAGTTTCATAAGATAATGGAAAAATTTGGCAACATAACGTGTTGCTAGTATGCTGCAATGTGAAAATTTTTCACTGCTAGATGGGGCTCAGCCGGAACTTTTGAAATCAATACACGCTCCTTTGAATGTTTGCATTGCCCCTGTATATGTGGCTTGCACCAATATCACAGCTTGAAATTACATAGCCATTCACCCCGTGTGTCGGAACGGAACTAAAAACAAAAAGATATTTTTGGCCGGAACGAAAATAACAAACGTTATCTATTATTTCGTTCCAGAGTGAAACCGAAATATTTTTTATCAGTTTTCAGTTCCCGGGAAAACTTGGTGACCTGGAACAACCGAGGTCATGCAATGTGAGCAATAATACATATGTCAGGGTATAGTGTTAGCGCTTATCTCATGCAAGAATTCCAAAGTAAAGATGTTCAAATTTTATGAAAAATGAAAAGAGTGGCAACCAGAGCTGTTTATATTAATGCAAGTGGACTTTCGTGTACCAGTCACACTAGTGTGGAGAGGGCATTCTCGGTGCCGAAGTTTGTTTTATCAGAACAGCGGTCTTGCACCCTCGAGGACGGGCTGCTTCTGAGAAAATGCTCACTCCCTTGACACAAAACATAGGACCTGCTCAGAAAATTCATAATTCACTTTTGAGAAATTTAAATACAGTAACTTGGAAGGGTGCTAGTTTTGGGGTTTGTGTGGCTGGCCCAGAAGCCCCTCAGGGACGAGACCAAGACAGACCAGCAACCATCTTTACTCTGCCGAGCCTCGGCCGCAACTGCCCGCTGCCAGTGGCTGCTGAGTGCGAGCTGCGAGCGCACCATCGCTCATCATTCTCTTCTTCTACGGCCAGCACGCTCGCAGCCACCGCTTCTATACTGCCCCCTCCCCTCCGGTGAAACTGGGGAGGAGGGCGCAGTAGCCGCTATCCTTGGCCACAGCGGACAGCACGTGGCGTGCACGACCACACGTCGGCACGGTTCGTCCACCACGTAACCAAGGTCCCGGTGTTGTCCGTGGCAAGTGGGGGCTCCGCATCCATTTTCGGGTTAGCAGTCGTCGTGGCAGCCGCCTTGCTGCCACCGTTTGTGGTTGCCTGCTCTTTCCTGTTGCTGACCTCTGGTTCTTCCTTCCTATAAGTGTATAGAAGCGTATAGACAAGTATAAAAGCGGCGGCTGCAAGCGCGTCGTCCGTAGAAGAAGAAAACGAACAATGGCACGCTCGCAGCTCGCAGTTGTGGCCGAGACTCGGCGGAGTAAAGATGGTTGCTGGTTTGTCTTGGTCTCCTCCCTGACAGGTTTCTGGGCCAGCCACAGCCACGACACCCCACATAGCTCGCGCTAGTCTGTAGCAATTCGTCGTACAGTTACTTGCGCTCCTCTGAAGAATGCGGGAAGAACGTGTTTTACCCGTCCCACGTTCTTAAGAGGAGCGCAAGTTTACCACAAATCGTATGTTTTTATCGTTACTTTACCTTCAAATTTTCGCATAAAAATAAGAACCGTTACAAAACATTATTTTCTTTAGTTCCGGAACAGAAACGGAACTTTTTTCGGTGGAACGAAACTAAAACCGAAACGAAAAACATTTCGTTCCGACACCCTGCATCCACCATTGCGATGAATCACTACTGAAAGCTCACCAACCACCACTGAAGCTATAGTGACAGTACTAGAATATGTACCGTACTTACTCGAATCTAGGCCGACACTCGAAATTCGCAAGGCCAGAAAAAAAAAAACTTAATCATGGTACTCGAATCTAAGCCAACCCCTCACTTTCGCACATTGTTTTTTATAAAAAAACATCAGCTTAGTTCGAGTAAATACGGTACATGCATTTCAGATTCAATTAATGGTTGCCTGCACATTTGTATAATGCCCCAACTGCTTTGACACTTAACGCAAGGAAGCAGCAGCCAACGAAAATAAATATGAATATTTCAGCCTGCCATACATGGAGAACACGTGCAAGCATCCAATGTTCATATGTGAAAGACAACAGTGTTAGAGGAGAGAGCCTGGTGCGGATAATAGAAGAATTTTGACACAGCAAGCCTGTGATGTACACTTCACTACATAGTCAAAAGTCTGATAAAAACTTGTCAGATGGGGAAGGTACCAGATTAACATATTAGAACGCGCCTCAAATTTTTTAAAAGTACATAAAATTGATGCTTCGGGACCACTATGGCCCCATTGCTCACACTAAAAAAAGCATCAGTGGGGCGCCTATGTATAGCCTATGTGCCACAGCGTGCAGGTAGGGCAAATTGCCAAATGTACAGCTAGTTCCACATTTTTCCGATTTCATAAAGATTCCATGAGCAAACATGAAGATTACTACTTTGTAGCAGATAGAGTGTATTCAGATAACATCGATGCATGTCTGTGGACCCCTTTAATTCCGCTGAAAAAAAAAATATTTTGCTGTATGAGTCCCTAGGGCCACGAAACCAATGTTAGTTTTGCGAAAAAAAAAAATTTGCCTAAGTCAAAAAAATTTGGACGGAAGTCTTCACTCAGCAGAACTGCTTTTCGCGAATTTCCCGAAAATACGATTTTGACGAGATCCTACAAAGAAATTATTGCAGCTGCGAGTCAATTTTTCTTGGCTTACTGTGAGTAACATGCATTTATAAAATGTTATGTTGCAGTTCTGTTGCCCATAACTTATGCAAAAGAAGTTGCAAATACGGCACCCATTGCTCAATAATGCTCTAATTTCAGATTTTTTCACTCCACGTCTATAATACTCGAAATTTCCCAAATTTTCCAGAGATTTGCCACGCATTAGGTTAACCATTGTGCTAAGTATGATTGCCGAGGATGATGTCAGACGCAAACCATAAATGCATATGGTAAGAAACGTCTCTAAAAATAAAATACTTCGAAATTCAGTTAAAAAAAAAGGCCATCTTCAATTTTTTTAAACTCCCCAGAATTAAAGCCAAGCACGTGCTCTAACTTAATCTCTAAAAACATGTTGCATTATTTTTGTTAGGTAGGAGTTACAAAGCCACCAAATTGTCCAAGTTGACGTCAAGTTCACACACAACCACTTAAAGGGGTGGTGCCATCAAATTTGTGGCTTGTGCATTCTTTGTTGCAAACATTTCTTATTGATCTTGGAAGCATGAGACACACTCCCAAATTCATGTATTCTCTCGAAACTATTTCACATCGCCTTATTTGTATGAACGACTTTCGGTTTCGGTTTCTGGGCGACAAGTTGGACACCGACATCACCGTGTAGGAAGCTAGAACAAGTGCACCCACAAAGTTGTGACACATGCAGCGCTGCATTGTCTGCTCTCGCACACAGATGCAAGCAACCGTCCGTACGCCTTCAAAACTTGCTAAAATCCTCCATCATCCCCAGATGGTCGGCGAGCTTTCAAGAATGACTGGTAAAACCCGTTTTGTCTACGTAACCCAACAGCAGCACCACATTAGTGAAAAGATGTTGAGTGGAGTTTTGCACAAAACTCTCCACAGAATGGTACTGCACTGTTAAACGGACCGTCTCAAACAAAGGTGAAAACCACCTAACGTTATGGAAATTGCAAGCAGTATTGAATCCATTGCAAGAGACTCTTGTCTGCTGAGACAGTCATTTCATAACAACTGACCTACCTTCATTTTAGAGACTAAAAACATGAATTCACTTCACAAGTGCAACCAGTACTTGCTGGAAGCAATCCACACTAACCAGCTGCTGAACTCACTGAATATTGGCATGACTCTGCTGCTCACTACCCGAGGCCAGCAAATGCTGCAATGACATTGCTGTGCCTATAGTCGGGTACAACTTTAGAAGACAGGAGAGGCCCCGCCCAGATGACCGAAGCGCAGCAGCCAATTGCCTCCGCGACTAAAGAAATAGTCCTGCTAGGCATGTTAGGCATGTTCTCCGTCGGCGGGGTCACCGGCCGTCCGGCTCATGACGTCACCTGAAGTGCGCGCCTATTGGTGGAGGCTCGTATGCATCCGCCTTTGAGGGGAAAATGCCGCTGCCTTCTAAAGTTGTACCCGACTATAGCTAATGAAAGCTGGGATGTTGAGAGGGTTCTTTCAGCTGAGGTACAGAGTCGTCCACTTCCACCTTAAACACCGCACCGTGCGGCCAGCACTCCGCGGAGCGCCTCTCTTGGTTAGCCGCGCTTGAACTCCTACAACTAAGCAACTCAGCTCCTTTGAGCCCAGTAGCCAGAATGTTCCCGCTGCTCACGCAAATGTTTTTGATCAGCTTCAAAGCTAGGCGCCGCAAAATTGGCGATAAATGCATGCTAAGGTCTGACATAACAGCTTTAAATGTGCGAAAGTTTGGATTGTTACTCGCCTGAAAACAAAGGATGTGAGCAATTTGCCAATTTCAGAGAAGTTACATTACATTCAGGTGTTATCAGCACTGCTGCCTTCATGCGCTAGCGAATTTAACTCGCCAATACGCCGCCCTAATTTGCTACTCATTTGCAACCATGCTTATTCGTACCATTCATGCAGAAAAATGAAGAAGCATTCTAATAGAGTTTTCAGCTGAACTCATATCACGCAATGAGTTCACCAAAGAAGCGCCGCTGACAAATGATTACTTCTGTAAGCAGGCGCTGAATAAAGCTTGACTCCCTTTTTATCGCTAGGTGACCCAAAGCACCGCGTATCGCTTTATATATTTCTTGGCTCAAAACTTTAGCACGAAGCAGAAAGTTTTCCGAGAGCCTTCAATTCACAGCGCAAACTTATATTTTTTATTGTCGACTTTCTGTCGCCAAACTTTCAGCTGATGAAAACAACCGTGTGAGTAGCGGGAATATTCTAACTGTACGGCACAAAGCATCTGAGTAGCTTAGTTGCGGGAGTGCCAGCCCGGCTTGGCGATCTTACTCATGCACGGGCCAAGGTTTATTACTTTTAAGATCGCATGCAGAAAAAGAAAACAGTAGGTAAAAAAGCAGTGCGGAACGAGGCGCAGTCGCTGCGCTTCTTGATTTCCATGAGATTAAGTTACCTTCATCGAAGAGCAAGCGCGATTGGGCGGAGCCGCTGCGCTTTAGCAGACGACGCGGCGAAGGCACCACCTACAGTTGCACTGCGCTTGCGTGCCCCAGCCGCCCGCGAGAGATGCTCCGCGGAGCGTTGGCTGCACGGTGCGGTGCTCAAGGTGGAAGTGGATGCCTCTGTACATCCAAAGGTGAGACAGCTCTCGAATGAAGACCAACATGCTGCACATGCAAATGGCAATGTACGTTAACAAGGACGCGTAAAAAATCGGTGATCAGCTTTTTGTGAATTAAATGTCTTTTCCTAGATGTTATCAAGGCTCTTTACTGTCCTTTTGACTTATCAATTTGTGTAAATGTATTTCATGTAGAATTTCTAAACTAAACCCCCCCAAAAACATGCAGTTCAATGATGGTTCCACGAAAAATGTGATTTCTCTCAAATTACCAGCTTGAAAAATAGCACCCAATTTTTACCCTCTAACTTGAAAAAATATAAAACACAAAAACAAACCACCGTGGTTATGCAATTTGTGTTGAATGCTTTGGCTTCCTGTGCGACACAATTTGTACAAACCTCACCACCAGACGGGCATAGATGAGACTCTGGCTAAGAACATGTGCAAGGTTGTAACCAAGCTGATCATTGCGCATCATAGCAACAATAAGGCCGTCGTCATCACCATGACCAAAAAATAATGAGCCACCGATCAAGACAACAAATGTGTGTGTGTGTACCTTTCATCACATTTACCACCAATCATGACAAGAAACGAGTTCATACATTTGTTCATATTTGTGTTATGTGCTAGACAGCTTCACTGGTAACCTGCTTTCACAAAATGGAATGGCTCAAAATTTTTATCACAATTTTACGCACCAATTCAGTCATACACACAAGACATTGTAAACAGTGGTAGTTTAGCACAATAGCAATAATACGCCAGCAAACGAGCAAGGCCTTATCTATAAGAAAGCAACATTGTGCTTATGGGTAACCAGCGCTGCCCAGGTGGCGCGCTTAAAATGTACAAGCTGCGCCGCCCTGGCGAGCTAGCTGAGAAACATCCAGTAATACAGAGCCGCCGCGAGGCGTACGACGGCACGTTTCAACGTGCCCTCACATACCTCGTGGCACGTTCAAACGCATGCTGAACGCCATTGGACACTACCGCGGCTTTTGCTCGATGTGCGTCGCTTTGTAGGTACTTTGGAGAATAGAGTTTCCTAAAATTAACTAGAGGGGACTCTGGCGCTGCGATCGTTCAGCTACCATGGGAATGATGGTTAGTACACAAATTTGCCTAGTCTTCGTGCTTGCGGCTTCAAACGTACTTGTGGCTTTGTTTATTGTGTGTTTTGGCTTTTGTTTCGGATAAAAGAATAGACCGTTGTGAACTTCGTGAGCAGATTTGAATTGGTGAGCCTAAAAGGGTTAAAGTAGTGAAGTGAAACTGCTGACTTTTGCTGAACTTCGTTTTGCGACAAAGCGGATGCAGCCGACACGGAGCCAAACGGAGCCGAAAGAACGAAGTTTAGACAAATTTGTGTACTACCCATCATTCCCATGCTGGCTGAAGCGTCATGCGTTGCAGCTCCCATAGACACTAGCGCCAGAGTTCCCTCTAGTAAGTATTGTAGGAAACTCTATGCTTTGGAGCGCGCAAGACTAGCGAAGATCGGGACACTTCGCTGCACTGTGGCGCAGCGGGCGAGCAGCGATGCCACCGGTTATTCTCCGCTGCGCTTTCAGTGATGTGCTGTGTGCGGACGGGTACCTTCGCGAGAGTGTGCTGTTGAAAGGACGGAAGCTGTCCAATGCGAAGTATGTCTATGACGTGGAAGAAGCTGTTTTTCGAAGAGGCAGCGCTTGTGACCTTTCGGTGGCACCGCACGACGTAAACTTATAGGTAAGTGTGTTCAAATTGCGCTAGCAAGCTAGACGGTGTATACAGTGTGCTCGTTGTGCGCCCGCTTTGAAATAATGTTAGGGCCTCAGGCAGCATTGAGAACATTCAGTGAGTGACAGCTGTTTTGAGCGAGCATATCACATTTATGTAATCTGTAGTTACAGCTCTCGCACTATATTACAGAAGCTGTTTCGCTGCACGCTTTCCTTTACGGTGTTTTTAACGGCTTGCATCTGCCCACTAAATGCTCGTATCGCAGTCTTAAAAAAAAAAAAAACGTTTTGAAGCTGACGGTGAAGCGTGAAATAAATGTAAAAAGGCCGGTGTCAGGGGCGTAGCCAAGGGGGGGGGGGTTGGGGGGGTTCAAACCCCCCCCGAAATTTTTCAGTTTTGCTTGCGTATATAGGCATGCACACATACAAACGCACGCACGAACGTACATAAAGTATGGTTGAACCTCCCCCCGAAAAAAATTTCTGGCTACGCCCCTGGCCGATGTAAAGTGGAGATCAGTGGTGTTAGCGGAAATGCAAACATGTCTGAGGTCTCGTGCTTTATATATAGCGACGTCGACTCGCCATCGTCTGCAGACCGTTTGCAAACTTGCGATCGGCCGTCGTCTAAGCCTGATACTTAAAGAAATGCCTTGAGGAACCTAGCGGTAATTGACTTCGAGGTGGTTCCGAGTTTGACATGCAGTGTGTGACCAGCAATGGAACATGCGAGTGATGCTATGCGCACGACGGAGTGCACTCCCGCCGGAAAAGGCTGGGTGTACGGCGCGATGCTTACGCAAGCTAAGCTGTCATGTGCTTTCTTTAACTTTTTCAAGGCCAGTTTCAAATAGAAGATTTGTGATGTTTTCCAGAGCGCCAACCCATGCGCATCGGTGGAAAGCAAGGCCGAAGGGAGTCAACTATGCTCTGGACTATTTTTTTTTTCAGTTATAAAAGACATTTTTGATTGTGGCATTTGTGGACACAACAATACCGCCGGTCTCGACGCTTCTTTTTCCTCGTTTGATGATCGCGCACGGCGGCATGGTTCACGTTAGCAGCCACTCGTATTTGTTTGTATGCCCGAGTGTTTCCGGCCGTGCCCGGCAGGGCGGCGCACCCTGTCCGCGGAAACTCCAGCGCAGGTTCCCCATAAAGCCCCTGTTGCTGTGGTTCGTGTTTGTGCACTCAGCATGTATACGCACTGCGCATAAGCACCACGGCTTGACACATGTTGCCAGTTCCCTTAGTCACAGTGATGGCAAAGCCGCCTCTCAGCAATCACTCCTTTTGCCTTATAAAAAGCATAGAATAAAGTGGGGATGCCTAATAATATAGACTGTAATATCAAGCACGAATTATGGTGCATGTAAAGAACAGAAGACTGTACAGCAATCCGAATGGCTCCTTTGCACAGTATGAAGGCCTGTCCACCAGGCTGCACAACAAACTGGTTTTTGCAACATTGAAACACATTTTAAAAATGCAAATCCTGTTGAAACTGCAAAAAGTGCGCTAGATTCTATCACTATAATTTACGGTCCTTCCATTTCCACTAGGATATGATAGCACATTCTAGCCAGTTAGTTGTCTGTGTTTCTAACTTAGAATTATTATGTTTAAGCTGTTGCATTAACGTAGACAGAACTTTCAATGGCAAACTTGTAAGGCATATTGGGAAACACCCAATGGCTCTCTATTGATGAATAAAAGGCTTTTACAGGGCTCTAAAATTGCCAAAGCTCCGAACGAGTGTGACTATTGGTGTTGAATCCTTCGTCTGAGGCAAGCTTTGAGATTGGGCTAGTTGCTAATCCATCTTCAACAAAAGGGTAGGAGTGGACAACAGACAAAGAAGGGAACAAAGACAACCGTGCCCTTCTTTGTCTATTGTACACTGCTGCACTGTTTGTTGACGATGAACTTCGTTTGAGGTTTCTAGTCTTACTGATATAAGTCGTATCAAAGTTCATGCGTGGAATTTTGTAGATTACCCCTGGTAACTTTTATTGCTCCAAGAGGTCTTTAACATGTGTGAGCTGTCATGTTACCTAGTTTTTTGGCATCTGGGAAATTCTCACACAATTAGTGTAAAAAAATCTTGCAAGTGACTCGCTTATTCCCTGCACCATGGGATGCCCACATACTTTTGCTGTTCCCGTTTGTCCTCCCAAAGAATCAAAGTGCTCCTTAGACAAATAGTTTCCAGGAGGTTGCCCACAAAATGCGTGAACTGTGACACATCCTACATTAGTGGAACGAAAAGTTCAAACAAACAACAAAACACCATAAAAAGTGCCTTGAGAAAGGCAAGACATGCTCGAACACTGGTGGATAATTATTCATTACTAACCAAGCAATTAATTTGGACACCACTGCTCTAATCGCAATGAAGAAAATCTTTATACATCTGATCTCAAATGTGGTATGTGTGCAACTTACTTTAGCTGTACATGTGTTGACCTACCCAGGATATACACCAGCACCCACTGGCACCAAGGCCATAATAATCACCCTCTTCGCATTCTTTATTGTGAACAAGGGGCCCATAGTGGTTCTGAAACGTTAATTTTAATTGTTGCCTTTTCAAAAGGTACCTCACATACATGAACCCATTTCGTCGACAGGTTTTCATTCGTCCACTGAAACAGATCGAGATAGCAGTGACTTGTGGGCTTTCATTTATTCAAGGGTAACAAAAGTTACCTAACAACGTCATAGTGAGTTGGTTGTCACTGAGAAGATGCGGACACTGGCGGCTTTCTGAATTTGGTATCACCACATACTGATGTTTCAGTCAAACATTTCTTTTCCCATGCCTTGAAAACACCGTCTTACTCTATTAGTGGCCTTCGGTGAGAAAGGCTAGGATGCTTGTGTCGCCACCACTGCCATTGTTGATGAACCATTCCACGGACATTGGAATGGTTTATCAAAATTGTCTCTAACATACGAGCCAGCTCATGTGACGGCACATGCAAGCCATGTATTCTCAAATGCCTCTACTAAAAATGGCACCACGTTGCCTCACTCCGCTAAATCTAAATACTGAAAAGCATCCTCACTGTCCATGTATGTCACAGTCTTAATGAAAGGGCATTAAATTTCAAGGCCTTGTTTTCCACTGTGTATAATGGCCACATGCAAGATCACTAAAAGGTGTGCACGTGCTTAACGTGCATTGCCACCTTCATTTCGGTATTTTCCCTGTATCTCAACATCGTGTGAACGCCTTGTCAATAACAACAGTCAGGTATTTCAGATGAACGCATATACACGGGAGAAAATTGCTAGGAGCACTTACAACTACTTACAACTAAGTTTTAAAATTCGTTAGAATGCGGTGCGGACGGTACGCATCTACATACCGCTTTAATCGGGTCTGTTGGCAGTGCAGGTTTACCGTGCAGCAATACGGATATGCCATATCGTCGTGGTCGGCATGTCAGTATTTTAATTCGCAAGACCTCTACCGCATCACTTTACCGCAAGCAATGAGCAACTAGCGCGGCTAAAAAAATAGCTGCGTGCCGACCACGACGGTACGGCATTTCCCTCAGCGGCGCGCACCAGTATGTCAGCGTAAACTTACCTCGGCGTTCAAGATTCGAACACACGGCAGGCGTTTCAGCGTAGCCGTCAGCTTGCGGTTCAGCAAGCGCGTTTTCTTGATCTGGCGCTCCGCATCGGCGTCTTCAGAGCTGGAGTAACGTGGCAGCACTTTGAAGACGTATACACCACGGGGGCCACATCGTGCTGCAGTTGCAGAACTAACTTCTAAAACGTAAAGAAAATACAACCTTCAATGACTGATGCCAAGCATCTCACAATTTCAGAATACGTACCCCTATATTGTCGCATATATCTTGAGGGTCCGCGTTGGCACTGCAAACGTCGTTACCACCAACGTACAAAACGACAGTCTACGCGCTGAAAGTGCATCGCAGAGACGGCCTCAGCCATTCGCACAGCGTCAAAACCACCAAAACTAAATGTGCAGGTCTCGACGGATGTTTTCAAGTGAAGGCGACTCCTGCACATGAATTTAACCAGGCTGTCGCCTATCACCACACCGCGCAAAGAAGGCATAACTCAAACAAGGCCGGCGACTGCGGTGAGGGTACCGAGTAGAACATAGGCAAGTAAGGGCTGGGGACAAGGCCGAGGAATCGTCGGATCTTTCCCTAGCTACAACAGTACCTGTCTAGGGGCAGGGAGTACCTCCCTATGATAACGTCAGATCCGGTTTCGCGCCAAACCGGGAGAGCCCCGACTCCGGGGATACGCTTTCCTGCGTAAACCCGCTAGCGTGGTTCCCGGATTCGCGGTCCCGTGCGCCAGTTGTGCTCCGCTATGGTTTTAGTAAAATAACATGGCCCGAGGACCACTTCCGCAGAAAGGCACTTGAAAACGGGGCGAAGCTGTGCAAGGCGAAATACGTGTACGATGTGGAAGAGACGGTGTCGTGCCGTGACAGCGATTCTCAAGTTGTAGCGAAATGCCACTCGCAAGTACACCAAGCCAGCTACGATGTAACACTTCAGGTAAGCGAGCATTTGATGCTAGATCGGTTATTACCGCGTGTTCCTGTCCTGTTTCTTTACGGCGCGTGTAGTTGTGTAAAATAAGCGCGAAGCTGTACGCAGTAAATCGCACAGTTGGTTTAATCGTACAGCGAGTTGACCTCCGTGCGTGATCGCAACGCTGGCACTACATGTTTTCATTTCGAACGAAAACTTGTGCACGTTTACTTAATGCAGTTTTAAATGCGAAGCATTTCTTAGCGAACCTCTGGCACTTTGAGCGTTTCTATCTACGTATCTATCTATCTATCTAGCCGCCTACGTCTGGGTGCTCTCATGATCGCCTCCTTAACTTGGTGTAGACCAAAATTTGCATAGGAAGGTAAGAGGATTTGACGAATATGATTGCCGGGTCATGATATGAATAACGTTAAAAAATTGTCGCGTACGTCGTCAAACCCTTTCCACTAGACACGTGTGGCACATACCCGTTTACCACGGGCTGCGGTGTACGGGTATGCGCCACAGGTGATTGACAGTTTATATCTACCCAGCAATGGCGAGAACAGACAGTGTTAACTTAAATGTTAGAGCGTTAAGGAAAACCAACATCGGCAGCATTGACTCAACGAATGGAAAGAATGAAAATTAGGATCCCAGCAGGAACCGAACCCAAGCATTCTGCGTGGCAATCAGGTATTCTACCACTGAGCCACGCCAGGTCTGTAAACTGGTTTGAAAAAGCAGCCTACGCAGCCGTAATATCAGTGCAACGCCAATTGTGGTTGTGGTGCTGGCTATGTAATTTTGCAAGAAAGCAATAAACGCTACATGATACTCCTACGATATGTACTCCTACGATGCAGGTGTCATATCAGATTAGTGTCTGTAGTTCCAGTGTTGGCTCCGCTTTTATAGCAGTCTAATAAACATTACGTTTGTATTCCTATGATTCAGCAAGCTATATTGAAGCATTGCTCGACCTTGGAGGAATACATTAACGAAGTTTACATATGATATCCACATCACCGCACCGTAAAGTGCACTTTGTCCACCAGAACGACGCTGTGTCCTCTTCATTTCTTACGAGGCTGGGCGATGGCCTTATGCTGACCGAAGATGATGCCAGATTGATTGACAACCGCTTTGTAGACTAGGCTACTTAGGCCATATGCGCCCAGGTAGTCTACGAATACGACAAACACCATCCACTGATGTTGGTCTACGTAGCACTATCCAGGCCTACCAGCCTCGACGGCCTATACCTCACGAACGCGAAGGGTGGCTTCAGGTTCCGACATGTCGCCGGCTCTGTCGACAGACAATTTGTCGACAAAATGACCGAGGCATCCACGAATTCCAACAGCTTTACTATACCACATACTTCACTACACATGGACTCCTCGTCATCACGATTACGACCGGATCCTATAACAACTCATTACCAGCTGCTGGTGCTCACTGATCACGGTGATGATGCCCTTGTTCAAGAACTGTCAAGAACTTCCTGCACACATGTACACGGGTTCGTTAAACGTGTGTGCGTTCTCGGGACACTTATAAGGACTACATATCAGCTTACTGCTTCTGGTGTAGGTAATACCCACGTTGCCATTCGCAGCGTTACCCAACCGTAAACAACTGCTTATATAAAACATATGCGGCTCTTAAACATATATATGTGTGCGTATAAAATTTATACAAATCTTTAGCGTCATTTTGTAACTTGTCGTTCAGTAAAAAAAGTTACGCCACAGTCACCTACCCGCCGCATGCTTCGCATAACATCGACTCCCACGGTACGTGGGATCTGCCGAATTTTTATGTGTTCGCCTCTAGC
The DNA here is from genome assembly GCF_013339695.2 of Rhipicephalus sanguineus. Classification (NCBI taxonomy): domain Eukaryota; kingdom Metazoa; phylum Arthropoda; class Arachnida; order Ixodida; family Ixodidae; genus Rhipicephalus; species Rhipicephalus sanguineus. Next base: position 200,024,424 of record NC_051177.1, read on the forward strand.
TGTCGTCTCAGCGCTTGATAAGTGGGGCCACCTGTTCCTGCAAGGCCGGCAGCGACGGCGCCTGCAAGCACGTCGCAGCGGTAGCACTCGAGCTCAATAACTTAGCCGATGCAACGTCGTCAACTGACGTGCCTCAAGTGCTTCCATAGCTGGCCGTCTTCACTGTTGTATAAAACAATGAAACACGCGAAATTCGCTTTAGACCCCAGCTCGACGCCGCCAGAGAGGACCGAACTTACCCCGCTCGCCTGACAGCTTGTATCCAACGTTGCCTCCCTTCTTACTCGTATGGTTTCGCAGGAAAGACGTAGAAAGACATATCACCTCTCATTCCTACGTAGTTATGACACTTCTATACGATGGAGTAACCGTCGGCCTCCTTTTTTTTTTGTTCGGCGTTCAGTGCCCGCACCGCCTTCGCTAGTAGCCATCCTTGTGGGTGTCGTCCGCGGGAGCGGCTGAGAAGTGCGCGCTTTGACCGCCAGGGCGGCACGGAAACTCCAGCGCTGGTTCCCTATAGACGATTTTCCGCAGCGGCGCACGGGCGCTGCCATGTTTGATCACGTGATCGTAACTGGCCTTCCCCCAGCCATTTGCCCCAGCCAACGCATTGGGCCAGCGAAGCGGCCGTAGCCGTACCACACAAGCTGGTTGCAGCAGGGTGTAAGCAAGTCACATGCTTGCGCAGCAAAACATAGTTCTACATGCAATCGCCTCAAAGTTGAAAACGTTGACACAATTGCGTTTGTTTGGTACGTACCAAGCCACAACGATAAGCGATATGTTTAATCTGCTTCGTATTTGTGGTGTATGCCTTTAATTGTTGTATCAGCAACTGGGGTTACAAGCCAACATGGCACACAAGGGTTACATCAGTAGCTGGGGTTACAAGCCAACATGGCAGCACCCATGCAGACGCGACAGCCCGCTTCGATCCGAACTCGCGCTTGCTACTCGCCCACTTTCCTCACAGCAATAAATAAATGGCAAAATCGGCCATCGCTTTGTGTCAGCTCACGCTGGAGAAAAAGCGCCAGGTATGCTTTGTCTTTATTATTGCGATCACCCGTGTTTATTTAGCCATGCCTGCTAAGCCTTGTCTCTGACAATATGGGAATGAATCTTGGAAACGCTGCAAAATACCGACGATTACATTGCTCTCGAAGCTTAAGGACGCGAATATAAAGCAAATAAATGCGTAGGATTTGAACTTACGGGCCACACAGCGCAGGACGACGACGTGATAAATTCGAGGCGGAAGGAAACTGCATTCACAGGTGCCGCCATGTTTACTTTTCCAGCGCTGCCGTCTGGTCGCTTTTACTCACGAGCGCGCAGACGCTATGGGAACGCCGAGCAGACGACGCGACGCGGATGGAGACATATTGAGCAGCGCTGCCAAAGGCCACGGCAGGGGGATGACCATGGAGACGGCCACGGTAGGGGGACGGCCACGGTGTGGTGGCGCCATATAGTTTTGATTGAACGAACCAGCTGCGGAAAATCGTCTATATAATGCGGCGCGCGCTCGCTCCCGTTGCACTTTACTTCGCAACGATGCTCTGGCCGCTCGCGAAGCTGAACGTAAACGGCAACGCCGGCAAGCGCATCTCGAAGCTGCGAGGCTGCGAAAGCGCGCGTTCTCTGTGCTTCCGTCATTCTCTCTCTGTGCAACGGTGTGCGAAGCGCCATGAGCAACGTCAACGTCGGCACTAGTTGCAGCGGCAGCGCCATCGCCGCGGAGCAGAGGAAGGCTCGGGAAGCCGACCGTAAACGTCAGCGTCGGCAAGTGGTAATTCAAATGCCTCGACAACCACCGTCTCATAAGTCACATAAGAGAAACGGAAACTCGATGCGCACCCCCCGCGATGCTTTCTTGATGACGGTTATGTCATCGGTTGAATGTTTACACGAACCTGCACGAGAGCGCAATGAATGAATAGCTTTGTGACAGTCTCCTCTCTAGTCTGGCAGTGATTTCTCACGGTTTGAGCGGGGGATGTGGTGTAACTGTCAGACAAGTGTCGCAGAGCTATTTTTTAAATATGGATTGATGCTAAGGGCGAGGCTTGGGCTAAAGCTGCCACCTCGCGGTGTGTTAAGGCGTTGACAAAATTACACTTTTTTTGGAAACGCGCCGAATGGGACTGGAGTAACAACGGTGCAACGGCGCGTTGCCGGAGCTAATCGCGGACGTCACGCATTATTTTACTCCGCCGCTCCCAGACGGGGACACCACCACGCGAACCAAGTGCACTCTGAGAGGACAGTGTGAGACATAAAAGGCACGTTCGTTAAGCCTCTAGCATGTGTTACCGTGACACAGTGGATAGAGCGCCCTTCAGCTCTCATCGCGGACCGAGAGGTCGTGGGTTCGACTCCCGTATACGGAACTCTTTTTTCATTCTAAAAAGACAAGGCGTGCGAACACGGACACAAGAAAGAAGTCAGGACACCACAAACGCCGACTAACAACTGAGGAGAGTTTTTTTTTCCTTTGCCATCTGATGGTTTGCATTTTACTGACGTGTTTCCGTGACGGAAATACGTCATGAAAGTCTTGGTGGACCCCGGCATAAAACACTTTGTGTGTTAAAATAATGTGTGTAGTGACTAATAATTAGGAACAATTACGCCATGCCTCATTCGTTCTCCAGGGTACTAACGGCAGAATACAAGCGCACGTGGCGTTAGTTGGAACGCACTGGACGCCACACGTGGCGAAATTAAAATTATGTGAGACACGGGCCACGCTGCATCGTTTCCCGCGCTGCGTTTGCGTCGTATCGCTGGCGACCCACACTAGCTTTTCATTTTGGGGTTGTAGCGCCACGCCACTCTTGGCCAGTCGGTCAGGGAAAAAGAAGAGCGTCCTGTGGCTCGTGGTGGCACGTGCTAGTGGGAACGCTTTGGCTCTTGTAGGCTTTTGCACAGGAGGGCAAAAACGATACGGCTGAACCAGAATCACAGTATATATGGTACACCATGACCAGAATCCTGAGGCTAAAATTACAGCGCGAACGCACAAGACACCCACGAAGAAAAGAAAGGTAAGACACAAGCGCTGCCTAAACAACTGCTTTATTATTTGATACGCCAATGCGTATATAAGCCCAAGGCAAACTTACCGCACATGCGCACACAACAATAGCTCTAAACCAAAACGTGTTACAAGGATGATAGTGTATTAGATACGCGAAGACATGGAATTATATTCAGTTGGGTGCAGGGACAAAGAAGTAGAGAAGAAGTAAGAAAGACAAAGAAGTGCCTTTGCGCTGTAATTTTAGCCTCAGGAATATGTACCAACTAAAACCAAATGAAGCTTTATCTTAGTGACCAGAATCGACGCCCGCAGGGAACGCGAGCCGTGGCTTCACGTGCCACTGCCAAGCGCCGTCTTTATTTTCTTCTCTTGAGGTCGCCCGCTCTGCGGTTTTGTTTGCCGCCCAAAGGAAGGCGCTGCAGGGTCTTGGGACAATGCGAGCGCAAGAGTCCGAGAGTGGCTTGCGTTCTGCGCATGGGCCCTGGAGGTTCGCAAATTCATTGGGTCCCCAATTCTAAAACTGTCTTGTGTTTCACCTGAGTTCGGATTTTCGGCTTCAGCTTGCACTTTGACATACAGGGCGTGGTCGACCGTGCTCGCGCAGTTATCTCTTCAAGGGTAGTTTCGTTCGTCTTGTGCTTTCACAGTAAAGTTTGCGTTGAAGCTATAGGCCCACACGAAGGTCACTTTCCTCGCTACAGCAGCCGCGTATGCGAAAATAGGATCTGCTAGCTAGAAGAGCCAAAGTAGGGTTTCGTTGAAGTGAGAACTGTGACAGTTCGCGCTCGTCCTTTGTGTACCCGCGCGTTCTTTTCGTGCTTCGTTCTTTGTGTTTGAGCAGCGCGCTGCAAGTGTCGAGCTGTGACAGTTGTTAGTTCGCACTCGCCTTCTGTGTTTTATTTTCTTGCGTCCTTTGCGCTTTAGCAGCGCCCAGCAAGTTTCTAGCTGCTTGCCGTTCTTCCTGTGACATTCCAATTTTCTTGCTGTCGCATTCATTGCTTCGCTCTTGAGGCGAAACTGGCATTTTATAGGCCCAACTATTGCAGAGCGCTCAGACATATTTAATCATCATCAGCTGCAAAAGCATCAACAAGGTGAGCAGCTGCGTAGGTTCGCAAAAGGAAGAATTTCGCAAAAGAATTTTGCTAATTCGCTAGAGGAAGAATTATAGTGGAGACTTAACAAATGTACTTGCAGTAGGCATTCAAGGATAATTTGAAACGCCAATGTTACGCGCACAGTCGTTCGTTTCCTTACGGCACGGTTGAGGCATGCACCGAGAACCGAAGCTAGGCTAGCAATAGAAAAGGCGATGCGCACGGGGCCCGGTTACGCTATCGCTTTTTACTCTTCTCAGGCGAAGCTCAAGCGTCCTCCAAGTTTTCGTTGAACTAACGGCGATTCAAAGGTGCTGCTTAACAAACGCTACAGTGGACTTCGCTGTCAATTTATCATGCTTATATCTGAATCTTGTAGTGTGAGCCCACCGAAAAGGATACGCCATGCTTTTCGGGGTTGAACTATCTTTGCTCTGTTTGATAAGAGGAAGTGCGCTTTACTTATGCACCAAGCATGCCACGATCGAAGGCACTTTGTACGCCGTGTAAAGGTTGCAGCGACTACTCTTCCTCCCTCGAGAACGTCAATGATAATCGGAGAGTTCAACGTGCATCACTTGGGTGATTTTATGCGATGCGAACAGACACTGCTCGAGGACGGTAAAGGGCAACACACCCTAACTGGAGATAAACACGCTTGCTCTTTATGCTTGTTTGTGACGCCAGAAATGCACAAGCGTAACGAGGTTGGCCGGTGTGCCCTTCGCGATCAGGGTTTCGACGGTAAGCCAGCTTTGTACAAACCGGTGCAACTCGACAGGCTACTTTTACTGGCGCTAGCGCACCAACAATTCGACAGCAGCTTGACTGTGTCTAAAGACGAAGGCCCGGTAATTGCGAAGTCACTGACCGACTTTTATGGCGTCCTTGGCCATACTGATCTGACGAAACCCTCTCAACGTGGTCTCGTTTCGTTTTTAGCGCAGCTCATGTGGAGTAAAGGAAATAAACTGTGCGGTTCTACGGGTTTATATGGAACCACGGAATACGGAATAAATACTATTCGGAAAAGAGCGGCTTTCGTTGGCCATATTGAAAAACGTCACGGCCCCGACATGCGCGGCGCGAAGTGTGACGACACTTCACGCCGCATTAAATTACCTTGACCTTCTCAGTCAATTGCAATGTCATGCCATACCCCCCCCCCCCCACCTCATTTCAACTGAATCTTTCTGCGCCTGTTGTGGTGGGTCACAGCCTCCGAGATCGGCCCACATTTGACCGATCAACGATGTGAATTGACGACGTCATGATGTGACGTAATCAATTCATTTCAGAGAAGCTTTTTGTTTCTTTTTTCGGACGGGGCCTTGCGAGCCCTTGCGAGACTAGCAAGGTCTCGCGCAAGTCTCGCAGACGCGAGCGCCTGCATGTATATAGCTACATAATGATTTCGCCTTAAAAAATATCAATACTCTCTTTGCAAGTACCACTTTGTCTGTGTCTGTGGGCAATATTACGTGTATTTTCATGCCCTTCTGCCATTTTCACGATAAAACTCGCTAGTTTGAAGAACGACTACTCATCAAGCTGGTCGAGGAATTATTCAAGTTTTTATGAGGCAGTGGCTTATTAAAGGAACTATGACTAATTGTCCCGTTGCTCGCCTCCTCTGTTTTATATTCGCCTTCTTCTTTGCGTCTCTGCCATCGTTCCTGTTTTTCTTTCCCCGTTTTCCTTCCTCACAGTATAGGGTGGGAAACCGAAACCAATTAAGCCTTGAAGCTTGGGCGTGTTGATGATCCATTTGCAAAACAAGGCAGATTGAAATACAAGGGAACAAAAAGTCACAGTTTCGCCGCAAGGGCGAAGCAGTGAATGCTGGAATTGGAATGTTATACGAAGTAAGTCTGGCAGCTCGATCCTTTAGCATGCGACCTGCCGTAACCCTACAAAACGCTACAGCCAACGAGGCAACTTTCGTACTATCTACGGCTTCGCAATAAACTTTGCGATAAGAGCACAACACATTCAAGGGTGTGAGCCATCTGCTGATCCCCTCTAAAGATACGCGCGTGCGAGTGCGAGTTACCGCGCCTAGCTGGTCAAAGTACGGGGTTGCTGCCGGCGATACGCAGCCCCCCTCCGGAACCCTCCATACGCCTTTCGCGCGACGGAGGCGGCCGGCGCGTTCCATCTCCGCTCGAAAAGCGATCGTCGGCAGCCCTCGCAGGCTTTCACTCGCACACAGAGGATGCTACCGATTTGGACTTTATACGGAACCTTACGGCGACGCCTACTGGGGCGTCAAAAGTGCACCGGGTGTTTCCATATAATTGATTTCGCAATATCAAAGTGTTGTAAGTCAGCGCTGCGTGAGTGTCGGTCTGTCTTGTCTCCGTTTATGTCTCTCTGTGCTTGCTTTGCAAATCAGAAGGTTCTCTTTCAGTCAACAACCCTGCCTTTCCCTGACTCGCATCTCCTCTTACTGAGCCCATATGCCCCTTTATAGCAAAGTTTTTCGATGCACTGAAACAACCTTCATGTTACTTGAGGGAGCCACCTAATTATTTTTTCTAGACTAAATAACGGTTTTTTGTAAACACTTTTTTTTTACGCAAGTAGTTATGTGGCTTAAAAAAAGTGAAAGTGGACAAGAAACGCTGTTTTTTTGTCATGTGGAATGATATTGAAGCTTACTCAAACATCATTCCGACAAAAGTTCGTTACTGTAGAGTCACTATGCGATCATGATGCAATTGATGACGCACGAGCGAGGGTATGATAACAAATATAAAATTAACAAATAGTAGCAGAAGAGAATGCTTCCTTTTCATACATAAAAGTAGGGAATTATCAATATGTGCGTTACATTGTGGCTGCCTAGACCTCTTCTGCTAGTTAGACGAGAAACAGTTACTTATTATGCGGCACGGAGAACACAAATTTTGTCAGGAGCTGTGGTTCGTAATATCCTATAATGCGGGAAGTGAAGCTATGAAGTTACCGACGCTTTGTCGAAGATACGGGTGGTTAAATACTAGAGTCAAGAAGAATCTAATTGCGAACAATTGATGCCACTTGAAAACACATCAGATAACGAAGAAGAAGTAGTTTAAATTTTTAATAAAGGTAGGCAAAATTGCTTCATTTTGTTCTGGCTCAAAAGTACTTTGTTTTCTTCGGTACCATGGCTTACGTAGTACATAAAGGTTACGCTTGCACGTAAAATATAAAGGAGGTTAACAGTGAAATGGGATTGCGCAACAAAATATCTGAGACATCCGCGCTCTGGAATTTACTGAACGCAGCCTTCGGGTTTTTTAGAATACAAACCCTTGCCAAAAAGAAGTTAACAAAGCTGATAAAACACCACAACATTCCATGAAGCCACGGCGAGCGGAAGCGGTAACAACTCGCCGTGACTGCATTTTCAGAATGCAACTTTTGTGCTGAGAGAAAAAGAAGCCGTAATCTATTAAACAGTGAGAAGACATAGTGGGTGAGTATCGGTGGTCCCTACTGCGTTATAATGCAGGAAGTGTCAAAATGTGAGAAATGAGGCTAAAAGTACCCCCTGAAATCAGGCCACAGCACGGTACAATAGAAAGCTGTTGGAATAAAAATGGCAGGTTAAGCAGACGGCATACGAACTACATAAAAAAATTACACCATCTCCCGCTAAAGGTGGCCATGAGGCGATACGAAGCAGCGTTTCGGCATGTCGAGCCCGCGTTTCATCCGTAGCAGTTTCCGCCGACGTTGCCGCTTGCGCTGGGCTTCTCTAGCCCGGAGCTCGGGGTCCACTTGCCGACGTTTACGTTGCGCTTCGGCGCGTCGAGCCTTCCTCTGCTCCGCGATTTCGGCAGGCGTTAAGGTATTACTGCAACTGGCGCGACGTTGACGTTGGAACTCATGACACCGGTGCAGCCGGTGCAGTGACTGAGGGTGTGTAGGACCTAACGCGAGCCTTTTATCTAAACGAGGAGGGAAAGTGGAGAGGGGAGTGGAGAGGAGGTGTGTGGAGAGGGTTTGCGCATGCGCAGCAAGGGTGGTCACGCCGCACACCACCCCCACCGGACTGAGCTCCGCCATAGGGTGCTTCGCATCTAAAAATGTCAAGTCCAGATAACGCACAATTAAAGTACTGACTACATGTGCTAACATTACTAAGACCAGCCCTATTACAGGAATGGCCCATCGTATGAAACTTACTAAAGAAAAGAACCTTCATAATAAAATTTAAGAAGCACGTTACAGAAGTATTGCTTTCTGAGCTCTAGGGTTGTGCGGCGTATCGTATTACTTTTCTAATTTTGGTGTTTGATGAGTGTTTCCTACAAAATATATGACGCATGTGTGACATTGTTGTTCTCCTTCTTATTCTTCTGAAGAGCAGAAAAGAGTAACTATTCTATTCCCATTGTCCCCTACACTTGATTGTGTCATTGAGCCAACAAGCTCATGTTAAAAGCCTGTTAATCTGTCATTGTGAGCGTATGATGCATGACAATGCAAAAAGTATCGCGCTGTTGCGGTTGTTGTGTAGTTCACTTAGACTAATCAGGCACCTTACGGGTGTTTTGCCCGGAAAGTGCCTATTGGCAATTTGTATAATAGTGCTGAATGAAAAATTAGGGAGTGAATGAATGAATTTTCAGTTTACCAGTTCTACCTGTCAAGGTAAGAATGGTCGCAAGGTAAATTACGCATTGTCAAACTAATTTTTATTATTAATATTTAATTTAACCGAGGTGAAATAGATAATATAAGCAATGACGCCATCAGAAAGTTCGTAGATTGGAAACTATGCCATAGTCCCTAGGTCCTCTTATGCATTAGGTGGAGGTAATCCTGCCTTTCCGCGCTTAACCAAAAAAAGTGCATATTGGTGAGTTGCTAGTTCAACATCGCCGCTCTTGGCCAGAAAACAATATGAGCTTGCAGCCATGCGTGAACGATGATGCAAGCAGAACGCGTCCTTGAACGAGGTAGTTTTTAACTCGTCGGGTTGCCACGTGCGCTTTCGCCGGTACACAAAGTGAGTTCCGTCGAGGCAAGGCGACGATTGTGAATGTCAAATTGACGTTCTGGGAACCAAATGTCTGCTCACAAACACAACACATCGAGCAATATCTTAAGACCAATTTAGCCCCTACTTCATCACGGAAAGCCCCACATGTCACAAAGGTCCCCTCGGTAGACCTTGGGCGTGGAAGACGGCGCTAAGAGGGCACACAGCCAAGACACGACTGCCTATAAAAGGGCGCGGCTAGCGCTTATCTGGTGCTGAATTCCAGCAGCTGACCGGAAGGGACAAGCGGACACGTTTGCGGTCACCATGAAGTTCTTCTTGCTTATCGCTATCCTTGTCGTGGGCCTGCTGTGCGTCCAGGCGCAGTTCGGTCGCGGTGGCCGTGGCTACGGAGGAGGCTTCGGCCGCGGTTACGGAGGAGGCTACGGTCGCGGTTATGGAGGCGGTTTCGGACGTGGCTATGGACGTGGATATGGACGTGGATACTACGGGTGACCAACGGTGAGTGTGTGGGCATAGAAGCAGTTAAGATTTGTTTTGCTTTTATTATTAGATAAAGGTTTGCATGCAAGCCAGGTACTGAGAAGTTTGACTACTGCATTCAAGAAAAGAAATATAACCGCAGTCTGCCTCGTCAATGCATGTCGAGTTTGAATAGTGCATCTTATCTAAATTGAACGCGCATTTGGCTATAGCTTCAAATCTCATATGTGAGCTCGTAACATTAATGGAAAGAAACATGGTGGCGTCAAGCAAGTCTCAGAAGGACCCTGCAACAGCTTTAGAAGGACCCAAATGGGGCTCAAAACATATTGCACTGAATGATGTAGTGAAGTTAAACTTTCTTAGAAAAAAAAAGAAAAAAAGAACAGCCACAATCGCTCGCTCCTTCATTCGCAATGTCGTGACCAGCAAGCGGGTGCATCCAAGGTGGCTCGACCACGTAGTGTTATGCGGGACGTACAAGCATAGGCGTGCGCCCGGGGAGCCCTGAACACGCCTACACGTATTTGCTCGCTTCATGATAGGCGCGTCAAAGCACGATCCCCGAGGCCACGCGCCACGTCATGAAGGCACCGCGGCTACCCACGGGATGGCGCTGCTCATGTCTCAACAAGACGTAGCGGCTAACATGTTCACAGAAAAAAGGAAGAGAAACTGATCAAGGACATGATGCCTGGCGATGGAAGCTTCAGGGCTGTGCATCGCCCCTTTGCTATATGCCATCCTGCGTTGCGTGTGCAGCCTCCAGGACGTGCCTGGCGACGAAGGCGTGTAAAAAACACTCGCCTCGTACAATATCTCCGCATTAACTTGAATAATTTGAGTACTTTTTGAGGCAGGAGATACGTAACCCAACACAGGGAAACAGTAAGGTCATCCTATGATAAATCAAGATGAAATTCTACTTTAACTTATCATGGATGAATGGATGCCACCAGGCTCGAAGAAAAAAAGAAAGAAAAAAATGCTTCCTTGTTTCAAGTTGGCTTAATACCTTATCTACACTGATTAAATCTATGTTATTATAACGCATTATTAGAACGCACTATGAAACGCCCCCTCGGGGTCATCACAGTTCCTGGTGGCGGCGAAGGTACAGCGGTCTTGAAGTAGGAGTGTATAATTCACGCAACTGTTGCACTTGTTCCCATGCACATTTCTTTACTTTTCAATGAAATGCAATGCAACAGGGGGGATGGGGGTGTACAAACCCTCATACGTGTCATTATTACTCTGAGCCAAATGCGTGTGCATGTGTGGGTCGTCTTGTTCGGAGACGACAGGCGCATATACAAGAATAATTGCGTCACAAAGTCTCGCTATTTGCTCCGCAGATTGGAGAAGGTGGGATATTTAATGATTGTATTCATTTTGTGAAGGATATGAGAGCGCATCAGAAATAAATACTATATCTTCAAAGCCTTAAACTTGTTTGATTACAATCCGACAACGTCATGACACGACGCGGAATTTAACATTTTTCATGAATTCACCAGTAACGCAGCTGTTTATCATTTCGCAGAATCCTGCTGTGGGCACTTGCAATACATTGAAGACTGTGGACAACGACAAGACAGCGCACCTCACGAACCTGGAAATTTTGAATAAAGCGTCTGTAGATTCACCTGTGGCTGCGTTCGAATATAACGTGCATATAGAAAAAGCACTGACAAGAATATTTTGAGCCTTGCTTCTGCGTTTTTATAGTGATTGCATAATCATGCTGCAGCTGTCTTGTTTTTTTTGGCGCGGGTAAACAGCAGTTGACTGAGGCAATGCGAACAAACAAAGCTTAGCGCTAATTAAAACAAAGCACAAGGAAAAAAGTACACGAAACAAGCGCTCTCACAACTGGAACCTCATACGGATATATTCGGAATGTATATTTGTGCCCACGTAAACAAGAAGAACAAAACCGCTGCGAGAACGGTGAGTAAGATAGCTTTATTCGGATCAGTAAATCCAAACAATATCAAAGCTGTGACAGTTGTGGAGTCATTGCTTTGTTTTAGTTGTAGCTTTGTGTTTTTTCGCTGCAACGAATACAATCGAACATAGGTCGGCAAAGAATCTGGAGCTCACTCAGACTCACTCATGAAATATATTTTGCCCTTAGAGCTCACTCGGGCTCAGACTCACGAAAATGTTCTTAAACCGGACTCACTCGGACTCAAACTCACGAAATTATTACTCACTCGGACTCACTGAGACTCAGACTCACGGCTCTATCTGAGTCTGAGTGAGTCTGAGTGAGCCGACTCATGAGTCTGTTATCGTATAATTGGTTTTATCGACTATGTAGTGAATGCTCTTTCACACCAATATCTCGCATAATTGGTGCTCTACTTGGAGCCTTTGATCTCGCACCTTCAGATATGATTTATCAGAGGTTGCAATCCAGTAAGGACATTTTTATCGAAAGGGATGACTCGGACGAAATATTTTTTATCAAGAACTTCCTGTGAAAGAGTTTTCGGGGGCCGGTCAAGGCCTACTCCCCTCCCCCCCCCCCCACCTCTGTAACTCACGCCTCTGATTAATAAATATTGAGCTGGCGTATGAACGCTAGGGCTTTGAATTATGTGTGAGTCGATGGAGCTATATACGTGAGCCAACATAACACTGATAGTAATGCTGGAGTGGTGTAAATAGAACGATAGGTCGGCAAAAAGGTGTGGAGCTCACTCAGACTCACTCAAGAATTATATTTTGTACTTAGAGCTCACTCGGACTCGGACTCACCAAAGTTTTCCTGAACCAGACTCACTCGGACTCAGACTCACTAAAAATTTTCTCTTCCGGACTCACTAGGACTCAAGCTCACCAAAATATTACTCACCCGGACTCACTCATACTCGAACTAACGGCTCGATATGAGTCTGAGTGAGTCTGAGTGAGTCGACTCATGAGTGAGTGTGCCGACCTATGCAATCGAATAAGTGAAATTTCGAGTTTTATTTCTTCAATATGATCAACACAATAAGGATATCACAAAAAAAACTGAAATATAAAATAGGCATAGGCAATCGCCGGAGCCTATTAATATAGGGTGACGAAGAGCCAACTTACACACTTCAAATGAGAATAGTGCGCTGTCGCGATGGCTTGTTGCGGTTGGCGAGAAGGTTAATGGTAAAGGGAGGGGCGGTGCCATTTCATATTTAAAGTAGGATGGAGTAATAACCCACATCCCGAAACTGTATGGCTGTAGTTCGTAAAACGTTCGGAATTGTTGTATCTTGTTTTGGTGAAGTGTCTTGGCCAGCTCGGACGCCCGGCCTCAGCGTGCCAGACTTTTCACAGCGGAGCTACTTAAGATCGGAGAAGCGTCGTTAGTCGTGAACAGAAATGATCATCGTCATGAACCGGCGCGCGCTCTCTTCGTCGTCATCTTCATATTCTGCAGCGCTTCCAGAACGCATGCGCCGATTTGTCTGGCGTGGAATACAATAACTCTGGTGGGCAAGAAAGAGCACAAGTACAGAAAGAGAGAAAGTAAGAGAGAGAGAGAAAGAGAGAAATTCTTGGCAAAAAAATCTTCGCGCCACCAGTGCGTAGCTGCCCCAATTTCTTGCCTGTGGGGGCTCCTGAAAAACTTCGTGTTCCAGAGGCTTATCACGGTTACTCAAGAACTCAATGACCCACTGGTGACGATGTTGGAGCCGTTATTGCGGGCCTGCGGAGGAACTCTAAGAAACGTTTGAAACAATACAGTGTTCTAAACGGAGGCTATCTGCCTGATGTAGCTCTCGTAATCAATAGTAAATAGCATGCTTGGTCGTATTTACAGAAGCTCTTATATCTTTCACTGCTTTCGTGTATGTTATACTACAAGCCACCCTCCTCAGCGAGGCTTCCGAAGACCAGGAGTGGGTCGTCCAGCAGGCCACGGCCATTGCCGGGGGCCTCGGAAGGTGTTCCTCGAGCGATGGACCCCTGGCAGCCTAGCCCCGGGCACTAGTAGAAACAAAGGCTTGGCAAATAAAGCTTATTCAACTCAACAACTAGTTAAAAAATGTCAGCCGGCTTCGGGCCATGCCGCGTAACCAAATGGCTGAACGATTCCAGAGTAATATTTTCTTGACCAATGGAATGACGGTTGTGAAGACGCATATTTGGCACAATGAAGATACATGCGTGATGCTTGAATGCATAATTCACTGGAAAACATAGCTTCTAATAAGCGCTCATTGAGTGTTAGTGCAGCTATTAAAACTTCTGCATAGTATATATTAAAACCTAACAGAAATTGATACGTGGGAATACTTACTAGCACCAACATATCGTTCAACAAGATGCCAACACACACATAAAGTACGAGAATACGCATTCAAAACCACAACTTTTGCCAACTCCTTCTTTTTAAAAACAATTAGAGGCTCGAATGAACTTCCCGAAGGTATAGAGAACTTGAGTGACCGCAGTGTTTTTTTCTCATCGTTGTGAAATTGTGACATGAGTATTTCTCTTTTTGTACCTGTTTGCCACGTGCAATATTGTACTAAAATATTTTTGATTTTAATTGTTATATGTTGTTATAATTCAATTTTTTCACTATGTCTTGGTGTACTATCGCAGAAATGTTACCAACCATATTGACTTTGTATGCATACCCCCCTGCAGTAATGCCACTATGGCGCTGCAGCAACTATGTAAATAAAAATAAATAAAAGCTACCTATTCAACTGGGTTCCGGTTTCGACGACCAATGACTCCGGCTACTCGATTATGCAAAATCGCACGCTTTTTGCATCAGCACCTTTGTATATTTACTCCAGTAACATCAACTATCAGGGTTAGCTAATGTTGACGCTCTGTTCTGTGTCCTCTTGGTTTCTTGTTACGTTTGTGCTGTTATATCTATGAATTATGTATAGTATTTACGTTAGAAGTCCAACCAAGCATCGAGAGCCGCCAGCTTCTGACCGCCAATTGCGAAGAGGAGGCGCATCAGAAAAAGCAGAGCTTGGCGGACAAATTGCCTCAAAGCGGAACTGACGGTCGTACTACTGAAATTAAAAAGGCTGGTCGCGTGGAGCCGCACACAGCAGATGCATGCATGTGTTGTCCCGATGAAGTGGCACGCTAGGGATGGTAAAATCGATGAACGATTAATCGATTAATCGATTAAAAGGTCCACAATTAATCGATTAATCGTCATCGATTTCCACCTCTCGATTAATCGAATTAATCGATTAAAACTATTCGATTAATCGATTACGGCACCACCCAATCCCGCCCCCCAACCTCGCCCCTTGGCCGGAGCGCATGACTGCGAGGCGCGCTATCTTTGAGACGCAGAGGCCGTGCACATCGTCTCTCTTTCACTGATTTCACTACAGCGCATATTCCTGCGCTAGCAGAACGAGCCCGGAGCTGGCGGCGGCCATACCCTATAGAGAAAGATATGATGTCACCCTGATCTCCGTCGCGTACGGCGTCCCACTCTAAGCACTCCCCAATGCTTCAAGCTCGGGCAGGAGGCGGCTCCACCTATCGAGACAGAAATTAACTTGCCCGCTTCTCTCCGGCTCACAGTCTACTGCTGCTCGCACCACGCGCACTTCTACGCAACTGCGTTGCACCAGTTGCACTGCAGGACGATCCGATGAACCAAATGCCTTCTCAGTTCAAGACATACTATAGTAACCCTGTAGTCGATCGCTGCACCAATCCGAATTCACTTGAGACTTGGCACCGCATGCGAACTGGCCTAGATCAGGTCTTTGACGTTGCAATGGAGTATTTGCCAATTCCTGCTACGTCAGTAGCATTCGAGCGCCTTTTTTCGTATGCTGGATGTGTGGCGACCCAAAGGATGTGTCGGTTGATCTCGGGCAACTGATATTTCTTCGCTCAGTAGAAAAATGCATGCGGTTCGGAGCAGCAACCCCATGAAACAAAACAAAAGGGGACTGTTGAGAAAGTTAGCAGCACGGCGATTCGCCAACTTTTACCACAGAAGTTTATTCTTTTCTGTAAATTTCACACGTGCCAGCGCATCGTCTTGTTTCTTATTTTGTTCGTCTTCGTTTTTCGCGGCGCTGTTTCATCGTGTTGCCGCATAAACGCATCTCTCCTTACATTTGATAAACGAGTAGTGCTCGTCGCCTGTAGTGTCAATCGCAACTTTCTTTGTATTTTATTCAACCCTCAGATTTTACTCGTTTCTTGTGTAAGTGCGGCATTGTAATATACGCTGCTCATTTCCTAACTGGTTCTTAGTGCCGTTCTGTTTTACTCTTTAGCAAATAAAATATTGTTTATTAATGAAAGAGAGAGAGAAAATATATTATAAGGCAGAGAGGGTGGCCTGAGCTAGTACGCCCCTGCCTTCTACTCTGCACCGGGGAAAACGCAACGGGGGAAAAAGAGTGATGAAGTACGATGATGGGGAGAGGACTAGGTAATCCGTATATACATAATAAGACACGTTTGCTAGCGTAAAGAAGACAAGTGCGCTAGTAACCATCTTTTATTAAGCTGTATACCAACTAGCCCAACTGTCCGTCTTATAGGGTTTATACCATTTTCATAATTGTTCAGCTAGCTTTCTTGCGATGCAGTTAGCCCAATAATGGCAGCTAGTGACTTCTTCAAACAGAGTGCTCAAGCGCGGTTTGCTTGCGCTGGGACGCGGAAAATGTAGACTCGGCTCTCTTGACACGAACACGCAAAATAGACAGCACGTGCAACCTCGTCTCCACTTGATGCACGAAAGTTGCTGCCATTAGTTGAGAGAAAGTGTAGTGCAGGAATGCGCACTCGCGAATTGTGAAAAGGGTCTTATACACCCTTTATGTAATTTATGTAACTTTACGCGTCGGTTTACCGAACGTCTAGCATCCAGTGCATTACTAATGAAGAAGTGACCTTGTAGCATTTAGTAATACTGTATGGTCGCATATTTAGGGAGAAATACAGCTTTCAGCTAGAGGCCCCCGTCTTCTGCTGTGACAAGAAAGAAGGACAGTCGCGAAATTTATGTTGTAATGTCTGAAACATGCTCACAGTTCAGGCTGTACGCACGATTGAAAAGATTCGAGTGGCGCCGTGTTAAGGCAACGATCAGACGAAACCTGTGGAGTATACTGGCGCAGCTGCTGTTTATTCTAGCCGGGAGGCAGAAACTCATGTCACTCTATTTCCCGCAGTTGCCTGTACCGATGGCCTGTTTGTGGCCAGCATGTTTCTGTGTAATCTCTGCATGGGTGACCTCAAGGAAAAGATCGCGTCAGTCCGCAATTATAGTATTATGTAGGGCTTCCACAATATCTAACCGACAAACCGAGAAAAGATACCGTGCTTACGCGAGAGCGAGCGTCTTATTTAATTCCTCTTCCTCCTTGTCTCTCTTTTACCTTTCTCGGGATTCCCTCACCCTCCGCCACACTGCATGTTTCAGCTGCGACTTTCCAACCAGTGTGGTCCCAGAACGCGTCTCCGGTTTCGATGAGCTCGAGTAGGCAGGCTTCGAGAAAATACGACCAGCTGCCGAATAGTCCAGCGATGACGGCCACAGATGATTGAATCCGCTACATCAACCAAAGAGGACGGGCCCCTTGTGTCCAGTGTGCGAAAGTGGAATTTTCGTGCACTGTACACCAGGGGCCCTTCGTCGACACTTTTGAAAGTGGGAATTTTCGATCGTCAGCGCGTCTGATAAAAAGATTTGGGTCCATATCGAACACGAACGATGCCTCTCAAACAAAGAGATATCGGTTTTAAAGCACCCATAAAAAATGTCGATTAATCGATTAATCGATTAAAACATTCCACTGAAAGCAATTAATCGATTAAAGGCTAAATCGATTAACGATTAACGATTAATCGATTAAATTTTTAATCGATCATCCCTATGGCACGCCTAAGAAAAACAGCGTACAGGCTGACTGTAGTAAGAAAATGGGGCGTGCTGAGCGGATGACTGAAGTCCAGTTCTGTGCAGCATCAGACGAGCAACTTGTCATCGTACTAACTGTCCACATGCATTAAATAAGTGCACTAAGTACAAGGTATTCGAACAGCTACAGAGCTACCATCTTACGGACGCGGCGCAATGGTGCCGTACGCCGAGCAACATCGCGTGTATAGTGTCTGCTTTCCATGTGTAGCGCAACGATTCTTTGCGCAGTTACCTAGCACGAAAGCCTTTTCGCTTTTGCGTAGCGCTGATCAGCTCACCGTCGCGTCCCCTATCTTGACTGTGGCGGCTGCATTCTGCGGGAGAACAAACAGAAATGGTCACGTGAACTTCAATTTATGTGCATCCTGCTCATCAAAAAAAGTTATTGGCCATACCGCATTGCTGCGTCTCACATAATCAGACTTTTACACACGTGAAACCCCGCAATATATAAACAAATTCCAGGGCCGAAAGAAAGCTCGTGGTTCCCGCCTTTTGTTGCTCGTTTATGTTCGCTGTTATGGAAAGTAAATCTGCTCGAGTTAGCGAGTCGCGATTCTTTGGCGGGAATGCAAAGCTGACTTGCGTATACTTACAGAAGTTTAGAATTTAAATATATTTTGTGCCATCGATGACTGCAAGATTGTTTTGTTGCTGCAGGTGGTGCTGGCGTGGAAGTCATTACTGGTACATTAACGTTGAGGACTAAATAAGTCTTCCTTCAGCTCATGAATATATCAGATGAATACTACCAAGTGGTCTTCGGCTTTATCGGCGGAACATTACTAGCGGCCGGCAGCGTATGATGCCTATTTTCCTGGCATACAGAAGACATTCAAAGGCGGTGCAACTGGGCCTGCCCGTGTCGCACGTATTGCTCGTGGTAATTATGCCCATATAACGTTGCG
Organism: Rhipicephalus sanguineus; assembly: GCF_013339695.2. Classification (NCBI taxonomy): domain Eukaryota; kingdom Metazoa; phylum Arthropoda; class Arachnida; order Ixodida; family Ixodidae; genus Rhipicephalus; species Rhipicephalus sanguineus. Next base: position 200,042,881 of record NC_051177.1, read on the forward strand.
GGAAAGGAAATAGCTGAAAATGCGCTTTGTTTGTTACTATCAATGTCTTACGGCTGAGCTCAATAATTGTTTGGACGTGTTCTTTGAAAATTATTATAAATGTACCCGAGAACAGCAAGAAAACAACAATAAAAAGGAGTGTAAGCAGTATTGGGCAACAGTGGCAAATCACTAATCATTAACAAATTGAGTAATGCAATGCAAATCCTATTTTTCTAACAGCACGTTTAGGTTTTAAAAAGACAATGATTAGAAAAGTTTACATAGACGAACGCTGTCTCATCTGAGGTGAATTCCCTCAGTTTTCAACAACCAGTAACTACGGTGCGAGTAGTTAAGGGATGTAAAACAAGTTTGCGGATACAAAAATGAAAAAAAAAATTATTAGCACAAACCAACACGCAGACATGACACCGAGCCACGTGATTCCCTCTAATAAAGGGAAAACCACATTTTACTTTTAATACTCCATGTGGTCATCGTACTCGCCTTCTTCAAGAGGTGGTGCGTGAAGAGGACAGTAACACAAGAACGCAGAAATACGAACACAGCGCAAACTATCAATTAAGAATTTTGCAGAAAAAATTCGGCAGATCCCACGCGTTGTGGGAATCGGTTTCATGCGAAGCAGTCAGGGAGTACTTCAATGCTGTATTTTATGGCTTTGAGCCAAGCGTTACGAGGTGCATCGAAGTGCTTTTGTAAGTGTAGTAGCTGTGTGCACATCGTGGGCTTACCAGGCACGTCGACGACACTGGCGTTTTAATTAAAGGATAACTTATCGTGTGACGTGACGTCAGCACTCACGTTAGAGTACATACGTCAGTATTGTCGAAACTAAGTGCACGTTATGGTGCAACCATGTGAGTATCATAAGTAACTTTCGTTAATGTATTCCTCCGGGGTCGAGCAATGTTTCAATATAGCTTGCTGAATCAGAGGAATACAAATGTAATGTTTATTAGGCTGCTAAAAAGCGGAGCCAGCGCTGGACCCACAGACGTCAATCTGATATGACGCCTGTATCGTAGCAGTACATTTGTAGTGTTTATTGCTTTCGAGTAAAACAAGATAGACAGCACCACAACCACAATTGACGTTGCACCCGCAATACGCCTGCATAGGCTGTTTTTCCAAACTAGTTTATAGACAGGCTGTGGCTCTGAGGAAGAATACCTGATTGCCACGCAGAATGCTTGGGTTCGATTCCTGCTGGAATCCTGATTTTTATTCTTTCCATTCATCGGATCAACGCTGCCGTTGTCGGTTTTTCTAGCGCTTTCGCATTTAAATTACCAATGTCTGTTCTCGCCATTCCTGGGTAGATATAAGCTGCCACTCACCTGTGGCGCACGCCCGTACACCGCGGCCTGTGGTAAACGGGTATGTGCCACACGTATCTGGAAGAAAGGGTTTGACGACGTACGCGACAGGATTTTCACGTTATTCATGACATGACCCGAGAGTCTTATTCGTCAAATCCTCTTACCCTCCCATGCTAATTTTGGTCTACACCATGTTAAGGAGGCGATCATGAGAGCACCCAGACGTAGACGGCTAGATAGATAGATAGATAGATACGTAGATAGAAATGCTCAAAGTGCCAAAGGTTCGCTAAGAAAGGCTTCACATTAAAAAAAAAAACTATACATTTGGCCAGATCATCATGCACTAAAAGCCTAGTGAAGAGCAGAGAAATATTACCCGAATGATGTGCTTTCATCATGTCTGATTTTGCGGCAAATAGAGCGACCGGAGGTCTCGCGACATATTAACCCATACGCTTAATTAATGAAACAAGCTTCTTCTATTTTAACCTGCTGCCCTATAATTGAACATAGATAGCACTTTCCCTACGGCCACTTCTCTGGAGTGCGAGGAAAGGTTGGAACACAGTTGCTCTTTTAGCGAGGCCTTATGACCTAAAATTCTGCTATTAAAACATGTCCCAGTTTGTCGTACATTACACTCTCCACACGAAAGCGTAACGTAATAAACTGCACCGTCTTTCTCCCGGTGCCTGACCTTGCAACCCCCCTTGCCTTGCTCCTCACCTTCGGCATTAATCGTCATCATCATCATCACCATTTATTATTCCTGGGCATTCCGTAAGGGGGGGGGGGTAGCAAATATCTTATAAAAGGTCACGTTAATTGTACAAAGGAATATCACAGACAAAGAGGCATGTTAGCTTTCTACACTTCTATGTTACCGAGAAAAAAAAGAAAAAAGACACAGTTATAAACACGTGCGTTTCAGCATGTAAAATATTTGCGTTTTGGCTTCACAAGCATCACAAAAAAAATCATAAAATATGTTTACAAAACGTTTGAAGCACTGGTATAGGGAGCAAGAACTACAACAATGAGTGGTTACGTTATACTCTGTTATGGAAGCGACGACAGCGAAATGATGTCATTTTAAAGGCACAATTTTCCGAAAACAGTAAAAAAGTACAGGTTAAAATACTAAATATAAATTAGCACAAGGAGCAGCTACAAAGTAAAATTCCAGTTTTATATGCAAGTCAGTGAAGTAAAGAAGACGTCTGTTGATGATCAGTTTAGTTTTTCCAATTAGCTGACGCTAATTGCCTGAATTTTGAATTGTGACGTTCATGGACGATTTGTACGGGAAGCGATTTCCACCCTTTTGAGGTCGAGGGTAAAAAGGACTTATTGTATGCGTTTGTAGAGCCAGTTATACGCTGCCCACTCATGTAATTGAATTCCTGAGCTGCGCAAATCCTGCGTAATTTGTTGCCACCCGAAAATAAAACACGACATCCAAACCACGCCCTTACTTTCTTCATACAATGGGGCATACCGTTTATGTATGAAATGGTGGCAATGGGCAATTCCTTAGAGCGCCTATAAAGCTCGCAGCATCTCGCTTCTGCTTTCATGTCCTTTAGAACTCTTTCCCCCAGCCTCGCCAAATGGCTCTCAGGAAATCTAGTCATCTTGCGTCTATCTAGGGTATTTGTCTCGCGAGGCGTTATTCCATCCTGAAGCGCAGCCTTCAAACATCATACTGCAAGAGCATTCTTTACGGCTATTTAATGCGCGAATCTGAAGTCGAGGATAGGCTTCATACTTCTGGGTTCACATATCCAGCAGGTATGACAGCCATTGAAATGCAAGCTCGAGTCGAAAAGTGAAATGTAATTGTCGTTACGAAGCTCGAACGTCAGCTTCAGACCCGCACCAACATCCTTGAAAACTTTCAGCCCATTTACGCGCGAATCAAAGCATCCCTTAGATTTCACTAACACGAGATAACCATCAACGTACCGAAACAGTTTAGCGACAATATCATTCAGGGCTAACTCCAGGTCTCGGTCAGCCAAGCTTTTTTTTTTATTGACATGATGTAAGGAGATGTTGGCAATAAGCACATAGGGTCCAAATTTCTAATCACAACTAACCATAAGTACATACAATATACAACTTAGCCTAACAGTCAAGACATAACATAAGAGTCAAAACAACCGAGTCCAACAGACACATATATGTGTACACACGGTGATGTTGAAAACAATGAAGAGCAACCATTGCATAGCATAACCAAGACAAAAATAGTCAACACACACATAAATATACACTGTGCCGTTAAAAGAAAACAAAGCTTAAATGCTCTAGTAACGGCCAAGAATGTCACTGTCTTCAAAAAAAAAAGAAAAAAAATTGATGCTCTTAAAGCACACTTCTGCAAACCTCTTGTTGGCCGCGGGCCCAAAAGTTTCCTTAAACTTCGTGTTCTGTGGTGTCATGTCAATAACGATGATTTAAGTTACCCACTTTTGAAGATCTCTTACAGAACCGATAAATTTTATAGCACTTAGCACAGCGAATAGTTCAGCTGTTGTAGACGATGTCACGCGAGATAATTTAAATGAATCTTGTAAATTGAGGTGCGGTACAATAAATGCTGAAGTTGAAGATGTTGGAGACACTGGAGACACTGGAGCCATCTGTATAGACATTTATGTAGTCCGGATATCGCATATATATATGGTAAAGCGCTAGTTGTTGGGCGGCTCGAATGAACATGTCATTTTTTCAGATTATGCCGTTCACTGACACTTCGACCTTTGGTAGCATAAGCAGCCATGGAGGGTAATCAACGTCTGAATTAAAAAAATCATTTTTTGGCAATATACTGGCTTTTTCCTTAATTTTTTTATGAACACAGCTTCTATGCCTTTGTACTATCTCCAGAGTAAATGGGTGGTTTTTATGCTGCAGCCTCGCTTAAAAAAAATGACTAGACACATGCGACCTTGGAACCTATGCATACTCCCGTCATTTGAGTATGCAATGTCCCTTCCATCCAATGACAGTTCATGATAAATACACAAGACACTATCACAAGAAAAGATCCTACTGATGCACCGTACTTGTCTTGGAACTTCAGTTCATCGTTGTGCAACGGGATACAATCCTTCAGACGCTTCGACAAATGATCCCAGGGCAAGTAATAGAATAGGGCTCATATTAAAAAAGGGCTTACGCTAAAAAATCGTAACAGAATATTTCAGCCAATCACAATACGGGGCACATCGTTAGTGAAGCCGGCTGACCAATGGCAAAATGCACTTACGAAAGAAAAGTTTTGTGAATTCAGTATCAGGTGCTCTACGTCCACGCTGAGTCCTGACAGAAACCGCAATGCAACGAGTCACCACCTCTGAGTTCTTGACTCTGCGTGGGTTGCCAACATAACAAAGCCGACAGATGCCTTTGTAGGTATCCTGAAACCTCATAAGTTGTCTTCACCGCTTGAAGATGACTTACCATCTCGCCCAGGAGTCAGCTCTTCTGAAATTTCATGCTTGACCTTGAGCAGGCCAATACGCTTTCGTGTTTCATTTCCAGCATTGGCGGCCGCATTTTGGCGGAGGTAGAATGCGAAAAAGGTCGTGCACTCAGATGAAGCCGCATGTTGAAGAAACCCAGGTAAAGAAATTTAATTCAGACCGCCTTACTGAGTCGAATTGCTTCAAAGTTTTCTGGTTAAAGATTTGAATTTTTTAATAAAGCGGAGTATGAGAGCAAAAAAAAAAAAAAAGAGCAAGTGCGTCGGCCGGGAATCGAACCCGGGCCACCCGCGTGGCAGGCGAGTATTCTACCACTGAACCACCGACGCCGATGCTTATAGCGTACCGAACAGCATTCCATTTATAGAGCGAACGATTGCGCAATGCGTAGCAGTATGTAGGTCATTCCGTTCGCGAGCGCTTCCTCTCTGAAGCCACGCTCTCTACCGTCCGGTATTTTTATAAGCGAGACAATCGCCTCTGCAACTCAAACTGACGCTCGACATGCAAATGAATCTGTGGAACACAATGCTATATTCATAAAGCGCAATATTACGGTCCACGCTTCAGCCATGCTTTTTCCCTACAGAAGCGAGAGTATTCCACTTCTCTTTGTTCTATTCTTTTTCGCGTGAATGTGGTATGCGCCTACGGGCTGTCAGCATGGAACTTTGTCTGATAAGCGTCTGAAAAGAGCTGATTGTTTACTTTAAACCCTGAGTATAGATTGGTGCACTTGGCGGCGGTGGTATGTCATACCAGTTTCGTGTGCAGGAGGCACTGGGTTCGAATCTCAGTACCTCCGTGAACACCGCGATTTTACTTCAGCATAAATATATCGCTGTTCTATAACTCAAATGACTTGCAGATGAGAGATAATTGCCTATCCAGGACCAAGCCCAGCGAGCCTAGGTAATTGAGGCCTTGGAACAGAGGCCCCAGCCATTGTGCCATTTTTTTAACACGAAAGTGTTTTATTTATTCCGGGGTCCACCAAGATTTCAGTGACGTATTCCCGTCACGGGAATGTCGTCGAAAAAAATGCACATGATTAGATGGCAAATAAATATTTAAAGCAAAAAATTTCATCACCAGAAGTCAAACCCACGAATTCTCCGTCCGCGACAACGGATGCCGGGTATACTATCCACTGCGCCACTGTCACATACTCTGGAGGCTTTACAAACGCGCCTTTTATATCTCACACTTTCCTCTCGCAGTGCTCTTGGTCGGCGCAGTGATGTCGCCGTCTAGGAGAGGTAAAGTGAAGTAACGCATCATGACCGTGGCCTTCGCGATTAGCTCCTGCAATGCGTCGTCGCAACGCGTGCATCCTATTCCGCGCGTTTCCAATAGCAGAAGTGCAATTTCATTAATGCCTTCACACACCATGAAGTCGTGGCCTTAGCCCAAGCCTCGGCCTCGCTCATAGCATCCACCCATATGAAAAAAAATTGGACCATCTCCCCGAAGGGAACCCTGATGGGATGCGAAGCAGCAGCGTTGCGCACGTGTGGCGTCACGGGTTGAACGGCGCTAACGCGGGTGCTGAGGTGAGCGCTGGAAGATTCGTTTGAAGCGAAACTCGATGTAGCGTTTACTGGTGTAAACGTTTCTTTGAAACGCAGACACGGGAGGCGAGCGGGCGTTGGAGCCGGCAGCTGCGGGCGCTCCAGCGGGTGAGGGAGAGAGTGACGTACGCGCGCACCTGCGAGGGAAGCGCGCGAGGGGAGCGTGACGTCAACGCCCAGCTGCGGTGTGACCTACTTGGCACCGCTCCAACACCTGCGCCGAGGGAAGCTCGTTGCCTCGCGTTTGTGCGGACGGAGGGACAGCGTTACACAGGCTAGTAAAAGAGCTGCTTCGCATCTAAAATAGCTCTGCGACGCGCGCCTGCCTCTGTAACACCGCGTTCCCCGCTTGCGCTCGCCCCGAGAAAAATTGCGGCCGGGCTAGAGGGGAGACACGACGCGCGTTGCGTTTCCCTCCAGTCCGGCCGTAATGTTCTGTTTACTCTTTAACATGCCGCGGGATGGTGACCTTAGCCGACGTTCTTCTGGCTGTCACATCGCTTTCTCTGATTACGCTCTCACCGTTAGGTACTACAGGTGCCACAAAAGTCAGTGTAATCGTTGATCATGGACGTTAGTCGTCGGGACGGAGATGTGCCACCAAGCGTAAACTTGGGTGCATCCGCGTTAAACGGTGCTATAGCTGCCAAACACCAATGGACATTGAGCAAGCTTTCTTATATCAATGTACAGTAAACATTGAACTACTTATGTAATGACACGTTTTACTTTCTTGTCATGCCGATTCATATGGCGAAGGGATCAATCATTTTTTATGTGTAGTCAATAAAGTTTTAACTCACTTTCATTTTGAATGGGGTGACATTCAAAATTGATGCCAATGATGAAAAAATGAATTGTGCATCCACCCGAAATGGAACTCGGGAAGCCTGCTTGGCAGGCGAGTATTCTACAACTGAATGCACTTTTCGCTTTGAACATTTTCATATAATTCTAATGTCATACGGAATGCATTGTTGAAGAGCGAGTCAACGTAGTTCTTGCTGACTGGTCGACAACATAGCTTTTTTTTAAATGTGAAGCATTTCTTAGCGAACCTTTGGCACTTTGAGCGTTTCTTTCTATCTATCTATCTATCTATCTATCTATCTATCTATCTATCTATCTATCTATCTATCTATCTATCTAACCGCCTACATCTGGATGCTCTAATGATCGCCTCCTCAACTTGGTGTAGACCAATATCGGCATGGGAGGGTAAGAGGATTTGACGAATATGAATGTCGGGTCATGATGTGTATAACCTGAAAATCCTGTCGCGTACGTCGTCAAACCCTTTCCTCCAGACACGTGTGGCACATAACCGTTTACCACGGGCCGCGGTGTACGGGTATGCGCCACAGGTGATTGACAGTTTATATCTACCCAAGAGCGGCGAGAACAGACATTCGTAACTTAAATGCGAGAGCGTTAAGAAAAGTCGACATCGGGAGCGATGACCCGACGAATGGAAAGAATAAAAATTAGGATCCCAGCAGGAATCGCACCCAAGCATTCTGCGTGACAATCAGGTACTCTTCCACTGAGCCACGCCAGGTCGATAAGCTCGTTTGGAAAAACAGCCTATGCAGGCGTAATGCTGGTGCAACGTCAATTGTGGTTGTGCTGCTGGCTATCTAATTTTACCAGAAAGCAATAAACACTACATATGTACTCCTACGATACAGGCGTCATATCAGATTAACGTCTGTGGTTCTAGTGTGGGCTCCGCTTTTATAGCAATGCTGTGTGGCACCGCTTTTATAGCAAACATTATATTTGCATTCCTACGATTCAGCAAGCTATAATGAACCATTGCTGGACCCCGGACGAATATATTACCGAAAGTTACGTATGATAATGACATGATTTCTCCATAAAATGCACTTAGTTTCAATATTACTAACGTATGTACTCGAACGTGATGGCTGACGTTACGTCGCACCATAAGGTACCCTTTAAACGCCAGTGTTGTCGACGTGCCTACTAAGCCCACGATGTGCACACAGCTACTACACTTACAAAAATCACACCATCTCCCGCTAAAGGGGACCTGAGGCGATGCGAAGCAGCGTTTCGGCATGTAGAGCCCGCGTTTCAGAGGGGGAGTGGAGAAGAGAGAGGCAAAGGGGAGAGGAGAGGTGGAGAGGGGAAGTGGAGAGGGTGAGGAGAAAGGGGTACGGGGAGGGGAAATGGGAAGTGGAGAGGGGGATGGGAGAGGGTGAGGGAGAGGGTGAGGAGGTGTGTGGAGAGGGCTTGCGCATGCGCAGCACGGTGTAAGAATATACTCAGGTGATGACACTCTTCCCCCAACGCATGGGAAACTGCAATCCACGCGCGTCCAGATAATGTTCGGGTTCTTATCAGACAGGGTTGCCACTGACTTTCGTGTAAATGTCGCCAAACGACGAGCAGAAAGACGCCAAAAGTCGCCACTTTTTTACGAATTTCGCCAAAAAAGTCGCCATTCTAGATATGTGCGGCATATCCTAGTAATAAGAATTTCCACTGATGTATAGCCCCGTAGAATACAGTGCCATTCAAAGCCCTTAAAGTATATTGACATTTCTCAATACCAGGCGCATCGCCCCTTCACCATGGGAGTGCTTGGTGCATCTGGTTCTCCGACTAGCCGCAAGATGTGCGCGGAGGCGCAAGTATGAAAGGATAAAAGGCTCATGATATCCTTCCATCCCTGTCCGCTCGTTTCCAAGGTAAAAGTGTGGTAAACCTTAGGCGAAAGCCGCGAAGGCGTTGTTTGTAGACAGCTTTACATCCCCTCATATGAAAAAAAAAGGATTAACAGGTTTATTGAAAGTAGTAAGACATAATTCCTACAGGTATACCGTTCATTAGTGAGTCTTATGCCTTTCAGTGTGAACTAATATGATACCGGACGCCACTGTCCCTTTCATATATAATCACTTATATCTACCCGCGTCAATCCAGTGCGTTATAATTGAACAGGTAGACATTGTAAAATGTTATATAGCAATCGTTTTCATTGCACACGTCCACCGAGAACAGTAGAAAATGCCTGAATAAATATTTTTTTATTGCACGAACACCCGCGTATCCGCCCATCTTCGCTATACGAGCTCGATTAGGGGATACTGCAGCGGTGAATAGGTCGCCAAGCTATTCGGAATAGTTGGAGCTTTGGCGGAACAAATGGCCGGAACACACGACCAACCCGTCATCTAGCCCCTTCAGAAGCGAAACTTTAGCGAAGCTCTGAAGCATCTAATGAATCTAGATGAATTGAGTTAGAAGCATCTAGATGAATTGAGGAGATACACACGAGTTACAGGACGGACATACAGAACAGCGCGTAATGTGCACCTCAAAACCCAGAAAAATACAGAGAATAGTGCCGCTCATTCGTTGGGAAGGCACTGTGCTTAGGATGCATAACTCAGCGGAGACCTAAGCTGAAAATCGCCAAAAATTCGCCATGTCGCCATTCATAATTTTAGGTCGCCACGGGCCTCTCAAATTCGCCAATTTGGCGGAAAGTAGCCACCATTGGCAACCCTGTTATCAGATGACCTGCAGTTTCATCGGCGCCGTCTTGGAGGGCGCTACGAAAAGCGGGGCAGTCGTCTCCATAGCGACGCGCATGCTGCTGATAACGTGCATTTTTCTGTGCCATTTTGCTGGATAATGTGCATCCGCCAAGCGGCGTCGAGGGGCGAAATCGAGAGAGCAACAGGAGAGGGCACGGCGAGCGCGGCGGCGATGACGCAGCACAACCGTGATTCGGCTACTCGCGGGCGCATCTCCGCCTCAAGCCATTAGATGGCGCACCGCTCAACAGACCGACGACCGAACATTTTCTGGCCGCCTAGGCGCGCAGTGTCAACACCTGAATATTCTTACACCGTGATGCGCAGTAAGGGTGGTCGCGCCGCACACCACCACCACCGGATTGAACTCCGCTATAAGATGCTTCACATTTAAAACATGTCGATCCACCTCGTAACGCTTGGCTGAGAGCCGTAAAATACAGCATAGAAGGACTTGCTGATTGCTTCGCATGAAACCGATTCCCACAGCGCGTGGGATCTGCGGAATGTTTTTATTTGCATGAAATCACCGAGTACGAGCAACCAATCAATTGTTTCCTCTTGCGCTCGGCACTTTCGCACATTTAAGGTACATTTTTCAACAAAGCTTCTGTTTCCCGAACGCCCAAATATTCACATCGGCGTGACATACCAACATTCTTATACACTGAATACTACGGAAGCTGAGTAGCGTAATTAGATGATATGATATATAGTTAGTGGATATAAAAGTATGTGGATGTATGTGGATGTAAAAGGGGGCTTCCTTTTTCCCTCATATTTTCTTGTTTATCTTTTTCCAAGGAAGCGTATGTTTTTCTTCACACGAAATAAACGCTCATGTTGTTATCCAGCGCAAAGTCCTGTCTGTCTTGCCAGTCCCGTGTGCCCGCGCTGTTTCCTATGATGAAGCCATGCCAACAAGCCGAGTCTGAGTCTCTGTATCATACATGCATGCAAAAAATGCATGGCTGAGGAGGAGGGAAAAAAAGCCGCACAGTCGCGGCTTGACGTTGCTCCCTTCCCCCCGTATACATCGGTACTGCGGTATTCACGGAAACAGAAATAGCACAGGATAATGTTGTAGCATAAAAACGAGAACTCAAAACAGAAAAAAAACATGGTGCACAGTAAAAAGGTCGATACCCTCTTTAAAAATTCTAGTGACACATCTCCATCCTGACGACTAACGTCAATGATAATGATTAAACCTTTGTGGTAGTTGAAGTAGTTACCATAAACTTGGACACAGTGTATGGTGAATCCCGCGCAAAGATGGCATCAACAAGCATATAATCACTGGTACTCAATATGCCCTGATGGAAAGCGTCTTCATTTGAGCATAGAAGCGGCAGGTGTGCGCTCTCCAGTAATATGGTAAACTACAGTTCTGCTCATGTATACAATACCACAAAGCGCCACCGGGACACGAGAGGCAGGGTTCGTAGCTTGAATCGTGAAAGCGAGAAGGTGTCCCGCTGCCCGCTGGCGTGTCTCATCCAACAAAGTACTCACTCAAACTGTATTGACACGAAATGGAGTGGAAATCGGAGAGCCAGCATCCGCTGCGCTGAGACTACCGAAGCGAGCCCTGTCGGGCGCTCGTTAGTGTCATGATGCAGTACTTCACCACTACGAGACTGCGACACCACCCCACGCCAACGGTCACCGTGAAAGGGAGATGGTGTGAAAGATATAAGGCACCTCTGTAAAGGCTCATGCATGAGCGTCGGTAGCGCAGTGGGTAAAGCGCCCGACTCCTGTCGTCGCCGACCGAAAGGTAGTGGGTTCGACTTCCAGATCATCTAAATTAGATAAGTTTTTTCTTCTGGCTTGTCTTTGTTTTCTGTTCTTCTGCATTTTGTCGACGTCACATCCGTGACGGAAATGATGTCAGTGAAGTCTAGGTGGACCTCGGCTTAACACACTTTCGTGTTAAAAACCATGAAAAAAGATACAGGAATTCAGTTTGACCACTGAAAAATGTCGCTTTATGCGCTCATTATATAAGGTAACGATCAAACATGTTTCTTGCTGGATACTTTCAAAACGTATAACCCTTCAGCATAATTTTGCTGATAAAGTATGAACGAAGAGTTTCGGATCATTATTGGCGACATCATGCGTTAACACCGCTTCGTGAAAACGAGCTGTTAGTTACCAATAGCGCGGGTGCACATTGAGAATCTCCTCAATCATTATTCCCGTAATTTCTGCATGTTCTCAACTAATTTTCAGAGCTACGCATCCGTTCCTGTCCATAGGGGCACTGCTCACGTATTATGCATACATGTACACGCATATTATGCAACTGAAAATGATGCGGAAGTAGTGCAGTAATCGAACTGCATGCGCTTCACTGTGCAGATATGAAGAGTTTCTTGTCTGACGTTTTCATGTATTACAACTAAATTTGACAACAAAATGTACCGTCAAAATGGCGTTTATCACTTTTGTGTGGTCTTAGTATTATTCATTACAACAAATAATGTACCAATAAATAACATTCTGCTGTTCTGAGAGGTGTATAGTGAAGAGGTATAATTCGTGCCGTTCAGTGTGACCAGCGGCGGTCATCAGAAAGTATTATGTTGCACCGGTCTTGTCCTAGTGTTCCTTAATAAGAGATTCACCTGAAGGCGCTTTGTTGAGAACGGAGCTTGTTGTATTAGGAATCAGAAGACAGAAGAGGCGGTGGAGCACGCTTCTATGCAGACAGCTCATTCCGCACGCATTGCTAAGGGATCCTGCCGTAAACCTTCGATAAGTAAGAGACAGTTTCGCCTGAGCACGTGATAACAGCCACGGATTGAAATAGCTGACCTTCTTAATAATACCGCAAGTGTAAAATCAAAGTGCTGCGAAAAATAAAAATTTGCGCAGCTTCCACTAAGTCGCTCAAGGCTGGGTGCCAGCGAGCTGGTGGGCACCTAGGTGGTCCTGGCTTGGATAGCATTTTACCCTCTCACCTGTCTCTTTCCCACACCTTGCTATACTATGCTATATGTGTCTATTTTTTAATTTTTTTAGTCGCTGTCTTTCTCTCTCTCTCTGTAGTCGCTCTCACCTTCCATCTTTTTCAATTTTTTTCCATTTCTTTCTATCTATTTCTCGCTTTCTCTTTCTTTCATTATCTCTCTCTGTACTCGTTCTTCCCTCTTCTTTTCCCTCCTCCTGACCCTCTCATCTCTCCTCACCCTTACTTCCCTTTCCCATCTGCTTGTTATACTATACTATACAAGGCTATGCTCTGCTATGCTTTGCTAGCGTACCTGGATAGCCGAGTGGTTACGACGCTCGCCTTCGGAGCGTGCACATGGGTACGCGGGTTCGAATCTCGCCTCGCCAAGAAACTTTTTTCGCCAAGAATTTTTCTCTTTCTCTCTCTGTATTTCTTTCTCTCTCTCTTTCTCTCCGTATTAGTTCTCTCGTCCATCAGAGTTATATCCCTCGCCGGACAAATAGGCGCACGTGTTCTGAAACCGAAGAAGAAGAGGACGAGGAGAGCACGTGCCGCTTCGCGATGATGACAATTTTCTACTACGACACATGGGAAACCTCGACAATAACAGCTCCGCTGCAAAAAAAAAAAAAAATGAAACTGTGCGTGGGCTGGGAATTCAACCCAAGGCGCCCGCGTGGTATACGAGTATTCTACCGACGTTCTATATGCACTCCTTACATAGCATTTAAAACGACGCAACGTCCAGAAGTATTACGGTCAGTCTTGTAATGCTGGTGCTTTGTCGGTCAGGTACAACCTTCAGCGACCGTGTACTTTCGTAGAGAAACCACAGCTTCCATTACGCGCAATATCGCTCTATATGGATGGACTATATGGATGGATTGCAGTACCATTCATACTTCTTTTGAAGCAAATACGTATTTAACGTACTTCATTTTCGCCTTCCCCGCAGGGCCAAAACGCAGAGGTTATAGGGCCGCTGGTTACGTTGGAGGTTTCGTGTTATATAAAATTATATGTAAAATGGCAATCTTAAATATAAATCGATAGGCGTTTTTATCTCTTGCTGTTGCGTTTTATTGTAGGATAGTAAAGTCTGAATTGCATAGATTAAAAAAAAACACAATTGTGATTTTCCCTTCACTGAAGTTTACGCCGCTTTTCATAAATGGCAGTTATTAAAGCGTGGCCAAGTGACATAGTTCAGTATTCTCAGAATAAGCTCAAAGATTTTTGATGAATAAGCGAGTTTTGTTTATGAAAAATATGAATCTTTATGAAAACTTTCGTTCGTATGTATGGGATCACGTGGCTATGATATTCCTCCTTTATGTTATTAATATTTGAACATATTCTATCTAGGTCAGCATAATTCTTCACGCTTACATTGGTTTATTTTTTACATTGCCGTTTTGGCCTGCATGGCACTGTTCTAGTATTAGTGTAAAGCTATAACATCGCTCAGCCGCACAATGCCAAGTCACCTGTTTGACGAGACAAAACCTAAACACTTGAAATGTCCTTCAAATATAGAGCCACGCTTACACCATTTCTTATATTGAGTGTCATGGCAGTGAGTGCTTATGACGTAGGTAATGCGGCAGTTCCTGGGTTAAACACTGCGTGTTTTGCAAGGCCAGTGAGTCGTTCTGATTGTACCGCCTTGGACTTAATCAACTTCGAGACAAATACGAATACGACTCATATCGCAAACTTAATGACAAAGTGCCCCATAAAAAAATTGTCCGCCGTGGTCAAGCAGTGGTTATGGTGCTCGGCTGCTGGCCCAAAGGTCGCGGGTTCTATCCCAGCCGCGGCGGTCGCATTTAGATGGAGGCGAAATAGTAGAGGCCAGTGTACTGCGCGATGTCAGTGCACGTTAAAGAGCACCAGATGGTCAAAATTTCCGGAGCCCTTCACTACGACGTCTCTCATAATCATATCGTGGGTTTGGGACGTAAAACTCCAGATATTATTACATTATGCAAATATTAGCAGTGTTATAGTCCGTTATACTTGCAGTGCTGCTACATTTGACCTTGGCGGCTGTAAATCTTGTGAACTAGCGTGAAAATCACGTGGTGTTGACGATATGACGCCGCTTGTCCATTTGTTGGTTTAGCTATATTTTTCGCATGATAACAGAAGATTCCTCTGGAATGTGGAAACAACGTGCTCGGAGAAATTGGACCATCTCCCCGAAGGGAACCCTGATGGGATGCGAAGCAGCAGCGTTGCGCACGGGTGGCGTCACGGGTTGAACGGCGCTAACGCGGGTGCTGCGGTGAGCGCTGGAAGATTCATTTGAAGCGAAACTCGGTGTAGCGTTTACTGGTGTAGACGTTTGTTTGAAACGCAGACACGGGAGGCGAGCGGGTGCTGGAGCCGGCAGCTGCGGGCGCTCCGGCGGGATGAGGGAGAGAGTGACGTACGCGCGCACCTGCGAGGGAAGCGTGCGGGGGAACGTGACGTCAACGCCCAGCTGCGGCGTGACCTACTTGGCACCGCTCCAACACCTGCGCCGAGGGAAAGCGCGTTGTTTCGCGTTTGTGCGGACGGAGGGACAGCGTTACACAGGCTAGTCAAAGAGCTGCTTTCGCATCTAAAAGTATCAAACAACTTTAACCAAAATTCAGCCATTAGTTTAGGAAAAAGAGTGGAAGAACAGCGTGTTATTGCTTCGTGAGGACACCAATATGCAATCATTTCGCCAAGTTTCTCGCATGAAAAGGCCCGAAGCAAGTGGTATACGTAGCACTTCACAAACGGCGCACAAAATTATCTGGCCGTTCATCTGCAACTCTAGAGCATAATCTGCGGCTGCACCTGCTGGACTGTGCCCAGTTTCTGCGAGTCTGGCCTTTCCGCGCACACCAACTATCTTCTATGCTTTCTGTCCCTTGTTTCGCAGTAGATAAGAACGAACACCTTAGCTATGCCTGAATTTCCGGCCATTTATCGAATTGCGGCCATGAAGCAGGGCAAGAAACATCAATGCGTTGCCACTGCATGCACTTGAATTCTCTAAATGCATTTAGAACTTCTTCGTCGTCATTAATCTCATCTTGGTCTGAGGTATCAGCGTTTCTGTTAAAAATGTTACGTTCTTGCTTTGTTTCGCCTCTTGAATGCTAGTGCCTCGATCTCGTATCTCCTTGCCGACGCCCCCACTATTTCAGCAATAATGTTCCAGTCACAGTTTCTAGTCCTACAGCCACCGGTCTCGTAGTCTGAATAACGACTAAAGAAGAACTCAAGGACCTCCTCTACGATAAAGCAGACTCTTGTCATGTAATAATACACGTGAAACTGTTGTACCAAGGGCTACCAGGACGCGCAGGTGTGCGAAAGAGTGCCTATCTCTACGAGGGACGGGGAACTGTTGGACAGGAGTAATTTTTGAGGGGTGTGGACGTCTTCATGAGGGGGGGGGGGGTCAGGGGTGTGTGTATAAATCCCTGGATGTGCTTAGTATGTTATTTGTCGCTTACACCTTTCATGTGGTCACACCTCTGTTGAACAGATCGACAGCTGCCTGAATGAGTGGAAGCATTGGTACAATGTAAGGAGCTTTCTTGGTCGTTTTCTGTCAATGCTTTGTAAGAAAGAGCCAGTCCTTGTTTGACATGTGCAGAATTATCGAAAGAAGCAGGTACTAAGTCACTAGAGATATTGTCGAACTAGAAGATATTTACAAAAAAAAGAGAAAAAAAGCCGGGTGCCGCGTGGGTAAGTACGCCTTCTGCCTTGCGCAAACCGCGCCCGAATGTCTGGGAGCCTTCTAGATGATTTCAGAGACTTGTTTTAGGCTTGAGCGCGCAAACGCGAACAGTCGAGTTTCTTCTCGAACTAACGCGGCAACCAGCGATAGGGCTCGAATGTTCGATGCCGCATGCATAAATGCCGACGCGCCTTACCGCTGATCAGACTATCGAAGGCCTACGCCCTGTCCTCTGATACCAGGGTACAGCGTGCATTGCTTGTTGTTTGACTTTTCGTTTCCTGGGTACAGGTTCGCCCAAATAAAAAAGTTTCGTCTTGAACACGCCGAGTGCTGCCTTCGTCAAGGTCACGACCACGTGACAACATGTTGTCAAGCTCTGCTTTAAAAAATTGAGTTCTGTGCACTGATCGGCTCAGATGGCATTGTCGGTTGTGTATAATGTGGCAACGGGTTCTGAAATTTCAAATGTTGGAAGCACAGCGCTGTACGACTATATGTTGAGTATCCTTTCGGTCATCTCTGGTCTGCGCTATATAAATGTGCTTATTCATTGCTATTGTTAATACTATCTCAATCTGACTTAATCGCTTGAATGCTCTTTAGAATTTAGTCGCGATAGAACGTAAGTCGCAGTGCTTTCACCAAACTCCATTTCGTAGTATGATGCTGAACTTTCGATTTACAGCAATCCTTAATTACAACCGAAATTATTTTTTGAGCTTTGGCGTAGTTTGCCTTTCTGAGTTTCCTCCACTTATGCTGCGTGCAACTTGCAAGGGTATGTCAGCTTTCCGGGTACTTAGTTCTCTGGTACCGCGGCGCAACCAAAAAGTGGAAGATTCAAACTAGCCCATTCAATAGAAAATAGCTTAGTTCGACCCATCTACACCGACGCTACCACTGAGGCGCTAGTTGTTCTCTTTTTTTCATAGTGCCTTCTAGGCAGCGTAGAAAGCTTCCTATTGGGTACTGCTCTTTCGGACCTACAATTATTTAACGTGGCTAATCTGAGAGTCGTTGTGGAGGGAAAAAGTTCTGAGTTAATGTTCAATAGTGCTCTGTCGCGATAGCGCGTGATTAAAATGATCCTGCAGCACTTTTCTAAGTAACCATCGAATGACCCCCGTATTGGACTTTATTGCTTCACAAATCAGTTACCTCAAAAATTTCTCGAATCGGTTAGAAACGAACGGAGTTACAGGGATTTGTCACGCCTCAAGCACTTCTTTCGTCCCGACGAGCCCGCTGGAAGCTAAGCAGGGAGGAACGGCACGGGAGGAAGAAGCTACGTCAGCGCGCGTCATGAAACTGGATCGATTTCTACCGTTGTGGTTCCTGTTCGCGCTTATGTTACTACTGTGGTGCAAATTTAGCGAAACTAAAAAAACGCGGAGCCGGCACGTGGCGACACCCCACTGCAAGAAGCGCTTCTGATCCAAGCGCCGCTCCTGATTTGCGTCAGCTATCGGCCAGGAGTATCAATCAGCTGTTTGACAACATATGTGGCGTCGTTTTTCAAAAAGAGCCAAATGCAGAAACCGAAACTGTGCGCCTAAGTATCTTTAACTTCTAAAACAGTTGGAATCAATATGGAGCAATTTCTTATTGTAATTTGAACTCAAAAAGGCAGTTTCTAATCAAAAATGAGTCAAATGCTGCATCTGTTTCAATAAAACTGAGCCACATTCATTAAACCAGCGCTACATCAACAATCGCGACCATAACAACCAACATGGTCTCATCCAGTATGTTTCGTTTGTGCCCTCGCTGCTTCGCTATCGTGTTTACGTTTCAAAATTACTTTTTCTAGGGCGAGTTGGCACTTACTGAAGGAGATGATGTTGTAGGGCAAGACTCGAATACAGAGAGTAAGAGGCGGACTTTACTACTTCCTTTTACTACTTAGCATTTTTTTTTTCGAGTTTAGCGCTACAGTATCATGTCCTTTTTTCGCTCCAAGACAGGTATATTTGAAATAAAAGATGTATGAAATGAAGATATTGGGAACCGATCTATTTCTTAAAGAAAAAGAAGCGATCCGAAACGGCATGGCATAAAACGAACTCAGAAGAAGAAGAAGAGTTGAAGCACTTTTGAAGGCCTTCAATAGATGGCAGCAAGAAAACGCTGCCGACAATCTAGAATAGAGCGCCTTTTGCCAGGATGGAACTCTCGCACTTCAAGTCTAGTCACCGTCATTACGCGCATGCGATGGAGGACGGTGTTAATTTTATCGCAAAATATTGCTATCCCGTACATTCGAATCGTTTCTTTTACGAGATAATTCAAGACAAAATGAAATGTTCCAATCTAGAAGAGCCAAATAAAAAGTTTACTCCTGAATACCGACGATAGTGGGCTATATAGATTTTAGCCGCAATATAGATGCTGAGGTACTTAGGGGACAAGAACACAGTGACGAATAATTGCTTGGAGCAGGCCCGACCATATTGGCAGCTAGCAAAGAAGTGTGTTTTTCTCAGTGTCAGTTAAAGTGCATTTGGCTCTTTTAGAAAAAAAAAAAACGCCACAATTTATACAGCTGGTGTCCCACCCACCGAAGTGGGCGATGACGCGGCCTCTGCGTGAAAAGAGGGCACTTGCGAAAGCGGCAACTCTGCCCAACACTCGTAAACTTTACGCGCCGCGCACGACTACGCTAGTTCAGCTGAGCTGTTCACAGTAGCGTTTGCTGTTCGTAGAATGTGTTGCTTCATCAAGCCCGAGGGGTGATTCAGGGGCACATCAACGCACATGATCTCAAATCCAAATTGCAAATTTAGGTATAGTTTAAAGATTAGTGAAATAAACTTCCGAGAACTCGCAGACATGACACCGAGCCGCACTTGAGCTGATATTCAGCAATGCAAGAGCTGCATTTTGGTCGCGATTAGTTTGCTTTTTCTAATCATCGCATGCGCCTTCGAGCCGGTTGCTTTTCCTGCTCCCAAAAAGGAAGTCGATTAACTATGTCACATAGCATGTGAAATTTAAAACGAAAAGTAAAGAAAAACATTGCGTCGGCCGGGAATCGAACCCGGGCCACCCGCGTGGCAGGCGAGTATTCTACCACTGAACCACCGACGCCGACGTTCACCTTGCAGAACAGCATTCTAAGGATAGCGCGGGAAATTGCGCAAGGTCTGCAGCTGTATGTGGGTCACTCGGCTTGCAGAGGCGCAACTCTCCGTACACAGTGCGCTTCCTTCGACGATAACGTTTTGTTGCGACACACAATGCTGCCTTGTAGAAATGGATTAGTGGTAGCACAATTGCACATACGCAGCACAAAGCGAGACTGCGATATGCGTTGGGAACACCGTATTTGTGACCGCAAAACAATTTCACTCTGCCGGCTTCATCACGAATGTGTGAGCAGCTCGCTGATCAGCGCATAAAATAATCCATGATGCACTTTTAGCAGCAAATTCAGCGCTCGAATGCATTCGAAAGAATACCGACACCACGCTTTTCAGAAAGGCTGTTTTAATCACGGTGTGAAATGCACTCCTATTTTGTTCCCGATCGTTTTTAACTGAATGAAATTAAAATTTATAACTGTTCACGAGCCGGGCGATCCAGAAAACCTTATCGTGCGCAATGACCACACTTAATTGTACGCAATGCTCAAGTGCTAGTTGAAAGAAGAAATGGGCTCCTTAGCTCATGCATCACAGCGATCGGCCATTTGTCAGAAGTATAGCTGGGGTTTAATTTTATATATACTTATATAGCCACAGCTGGCGTACCGGTAAGCACAGCCAGTTTAGACAGTGCTGGCGCAATAACGTGCGCCGTGCGACGCCGCCGTACAAAACGTGGAGCCCTGCCCTCCCTGAGATTCGCAATTCGCAATTCATAGTCATGCTGAGTAAAGGCACGAAATTCATAGGGGTTCTGTAATAGTCAAGTGCTCGAACCGGATAGATGATGATTTAAGTTTAGGTTCGGACATGCACCGCTTATTTGATTTTAGCGCATAGTCTACGAAATACACACACAGGTCCGAAAAGCACAGGTGCTATAATATAGCCCGAAGAACTAGAAATGTAACTGAACAAAAGACTGATTCAAACTAAATTGCAACCCACACTTCGCATTTGCGCGCTATTATGATATATGAATTCCGTACTAGCCCAAGCAAACGCTTTGTTCGGTCACATTTCTAATTCAACAGGCTAGCACCTGTGTCTGTTGTGTCTAGGCTTCTGTTTTTGAAGATTTTGCGTTTTAACCTCAATAAAAATTTAATTATTCGGTAGGGTCAGTAATAAGATATTGCTACTTCTTAATGTAATGTGCAAAGAAGAACATTCCCATAAAAGAAACATTTCTTTAAGCGGCTGTTGTATCCTCGGCGTACTCCTAATTTTTGTACGTGCTGTAAATACGGCGCCAGAAGTGAAAACAAACCAACAAATAAATAAAGAAAAATGCCGTGTTCCTTAAGTCCATTGCGAAACAGCGCAAACCATGCTACTGCAATTTATTCCTTAGGTCCTTGCTCAGAGACAACTAGACGAAAGCCTTTTCACCTTCCTTGCCCCTTCAATGAACCCGCACTTGGGTCCTCTTATTCTCAAGTCGATTGTACAGAACCACTCCCCTTACCCTCCTTCCTCCGATGCTTTCTGCATGCACCTTACGTGGCAATGCCTCCGGTATACGGCCCACCTTTGACCAAGAAGCGACGTCATGTAATGACGCCGTCATATATCATGAAGACGACGTAAACTTCGGCGAGTTGCGACGTCGTGATGGAACCACAAAGCCAACCAAAGCTCCGCCCTCTTTTCTCGCCCACCGAGCATCTCATGAAACACTTGGGGCCTTCACCTTCACAATGAAGTGAACTTATCAATTTTCACTTAAATAACAGTAGAACAGTGGTAGGTATATTTTTCGATATAAAAAAAGCCTTTGATACTGTCAACCACAACATATTATTAAATAAACTAGAATGCTATGGCTTTCGTGGAATGTGTCTTGAGTTCTTTAAAAGCTATCTGGAAAACCGTAAACAAACAGTACAAGTAGCCAATGCCCAATCAGAGTTTCTTAATACAATTATAGGAGTACCCCAAGGTTATCTTCTTGGACCAATATTTTTCTCGCTGTTAATTAACGACTTGCCTAGCGTGGTACAAAACTTTACCATATTTATGTATGCTGATGATACAGCTCTCATATGCGCTCAAGATTCTTTTAACCATACCATAGCATCTGTGAACTCGGAGCTTGTTGATATCCACCAGTGGTTCTCTTCAAATAGACTAACATTAAATACACAGAAAACCAAGTACATTGTGCTTACTTCACCACGCAAAACCCTTGAGGAACACACATGCACACTCACACTAAATAATTCAGCGCTGCAAAGAGTTCATTCGATAAAATACCTAGGCGTTATCCTTGATGAAAATTTTAACTGGAAACCTCACATTGCCGAAGTCTGCAAAAAATTGAGTAAAGCTTGTTTTCTTCTATATAAATGTCGAGACCTTTTTGATTTACCGACTTTACGCGTAATTTACTTTAGCGTATTCCATAGTCACTTAAACTACTGTGTTGTTACCTGGGGTCACACTTACCGCACGTACCTAGAACCGGTAATAAAACTTCAAAAAAGAGCAATACGATTTATAACGAATTCAGACTACACGGCACACACGCTACCACTCTTCCGAAACCTAAATATCATGCCGTTCAGCACACTAATAGATTATAAAACAGCTCTCATGGTCCATTCTAGTATAAACACTAACTATCCAGTTTCCTCATCAAATTTTTTTATGTTCCAGTTATGACAAGCCGTAACAAAGTAAAAGGAAACTATCTTACTCAGCAAACAAAGAATGTATACGTTAACAGAAAACTTACAGCTAATGGAGTCGCCGTGTGGAATACCCTTCCACTAGAAATAAAACAGAATAAGAATTTCTTTCTTGCACTCAAAAAATATTTATTAAATAAAATATAGACGCCCAAATGTTACAATGTTAGAAATAGCTATATTAAATACATTTTCAAAGAAAGTTATGTAACATGCTATTGCATTACTTATGTGCACGCTCATCTGCAATTATATAATATGTATGTATGCATTAGAATCTAGTTCCTTTCAGTACTTACTCGGTATTGTTGTGCTGTCCAGATATATATGTCATGATTAGTTTTCATAGTATCGCAATGTCATTAATACTTTTTTGATGCGCTCATTTATTGTTGTGAAGTTTGATATGCTCTTCTCAAACAATGCCTTACATACCTTTCTTTTTTTTTATCTCTTTTTTGTGCCTGCATCCATGATCATTCGTCAAGCACTGTAAATACATTACGTTATGTTCATTTTTTCATGTGTAAAATATTTGTATTTGTAAACTGTCTTTTGTGCATGCCCTTTTCTAAATTACTTTTTTGAATGAATCCCAACTAGCCTTTGGCTAGGGATTCAGATGCATTTTTTACACTGTTGTATAATGTACGCTATTTTTATGTCAATAAATTCAATTCAATTCAATTCAATTTAATTCAATAATACATTGATTCTTCGCATCATTGCGTAACTTTAAATCAACGTCTCTGAACACGCAGAGGTTCCGATCTGGCCTTTCGCCACGTGATTCTCTCCACCTGTGAGAGAAGCCCGTTTCGCCATTGTATCTCCATGTGATACTGATATTTACCTGTGAACAGGTCGCATCGTCTAAGCGCCTCCGAGAAAGAACGGAGAATAACACACTCATGCCGAAAGTCGAAATTATCTGTCGTATATTGCAAAGCTTGCCGTCGTGTCCTCGATTCGGCGGTCTGCTTTCGACGGTGGAGAAGTGCAGCGACCATGTACTCAGATGTAGGCGCACATTGAAGAATTCCAGGTATTGAAATTCAATGCGTAGCGCTCCACGATGGTGTGACCCTTTATATTTGTTTGGAGCTTTAGAATTGAGCTTGTTAACGGCAATTTATTAAAAAAAGAAAAAAATGCGTCGGCCGGGAATCGAACCCGGGCCACCCGCGTGGCAGGCGAGTATTCTACCACTGAACCACCGACGCATGTGTTGAAACGTGCCGAACAGCATTCCTTATATAGAGCGAAGAATTGCGCAATGCGTAGCAGTATGTAGGTCAGTCCATTCGCGAGCGCTCCCTCTCTCAAGCCACGCTCTCCTCCAACCAATATTTTTATAAGCGAAACAATGGCTTCTGAAACTCAAGCTAACGCTCAACATGAAAATGAATCTCTGGAACACAATGACGTATTCATGACACACGAAAATATCACTATCTGAGTATACCCATCTATACGAGAACCCCACTTCTTTTGCCTTATTATAATTTTCTTGCGAGCGTGAAATATAGCCTGCGGCAGCATTTCGCCGGATAATCGCCTAACGAAGGCTCATTTGATCATTCTACGCTCAAGCGGTTGCCAGCTGTGGTACATCACATTGTCACATGGTTGTGACGATGAAGAAGGCTGCGCTAAATCTGGTAAATACGGAACTGAACTCTTTAATGGTCGAACTTGTGCCCAGAAAGATCCAACTCAATGTAGTACAAGCAATGGACGCTGTACACCGAGGACGGCAGCGCACTCTTCAGTCGTCGGTAGTCTGATCGTCGGTGGAACGCGTGGTCTTTTATACATGAATGATGGAAAAATTCCAGCGTTATCGCTTCGGCTCGCGTTGGCTCCAGAATAAAGTTCACGACAGGTGTCGTGGGCGCAATATCATCAGAATGGTCTAAAATAATCGAGAAGCTTCCCGAACATTGTGGGCCGGCCTGCGCTGAGCGGTGGTAACAGTTTTTGCAAGTGGAACACGATCACATCAAAGTAAACAAACAAGCGCGCGCGGCACTATTAATCTCAGATGCAGTAAGTAGTGGGTTCGAATCCCGGTACCATCGTGAACCCGGCTGCTTTTGTAATGGGTGTGGATATCACTGT
This sequence comes from Rhipicephalus sanguineus, assembly GCF_013339695.2. Taxonomy (NCBI): domain Eukaryota; kingdom Metazoa; phylum Arthropoda; class Arachnida; order Ixodida; family Ixodidae; genus Rhipicephalus; species Rhipicephalus sanguineus. The sequence goes on from NC_051177.1 coordinate 200,067,480, forward strand.
CATAGAACTCAGATATTTATGAAGATCCATACATAAACCTCCACAAATGAGTATTCAGTGGTATGAGTGGCTCAGCAGACGAGGGCGATGAAAGCCATTTGGCTCTCCCGGACCAAGCGCAGTGACCCGCTCGTTCTACATGGCCCTGGAAGATCGAATACGGAACACTGGGCCGCACTGCTCGTCAGCACTCACGCTTGTCAAGCGCGCTTCGCAAGCATGGATGGGGTGAGGAGAATTTTCTGAGTTCGCCTGTGCGCAGGTATGCAATGCCTTGCTGGTCGCACAGGTTATTTACGTGTGTCAGGTACTAAACTGCTCGTTAGATAAAGATCAGGCTGTGCATAGGGTATTAACCACTTTCGTGTGGGGGTATTAATGGGAACCAACGCGCAGGGATAATTTGTTTCCCCCTTCAGTATCTGCTGGGATAATGCATTTGTTTGTACAATAACTTATGCCTCGCTTTGTAGTAGGCGCGTTGTTTATAAATGTATACCGTGCTTGTAATCAGCCTAGCCATTTTAAAAATACTGCTGTATTGTTAAATTCGAGGTTCTGACTTACTAAAGTTTCGAAAGTTGAAAAACAGCGCGTAGACGAAAACGTACTCTATTTTCGGAAAAAGACGTAATTCCATTCTCCTCACCCCATCCATGCTTGCGAAGCGCGCTTGAAAAGCGTGAGTGCTGACGAGCAGTGCGGCCCAGTGTTCCGTATTCGATGCAAAGGCACGAGGTGCCCGAGCGGTGCACTGTTCCAACGAATACCAGCAGATCTAGAGGGTTTTGTTCCCCATTAACCAAATCTTAGTCTTTTCCATATTCACGACTGCTCCAGATGCGTGGTAAAACTGCTTTGTCTTCTTGAATACTACTTTTGTCAGCATAAAAAACGCTATGTCGTCATTTTACCATAGCACATTTAAGCTTAAACAATATTAAAACATCCCCATTCGTTCAAACATGCTGACCATGCAAATACTATAGGTAGCGGGAGAACTGCCTCTACGGGAATTAGCAGGGTGGTTGTACTGCACGAGATGTGTCACCAGGCTACTATCCCTCGACCTTGGTAACGTGTTTTGCGCGCTTTTGCAGTTCTTAATGCATCTTATGCCATCAGCTTTATGGGGCGTTTATTTTTAACTCGATAAAACTATCAATATGCCTTTCCTACGTTGAGGAATTACAGGAATGGAATTGAACTGCCCGCCCATTCCCGGAGTGGGAATCATCATCATCATCAGCCTGTCAACGCCCACTGCACAGCAAAGGCCTCTCCCATATTCCGCCAATCAACCCGGTCCTGTGCTTGGCGGAACATGGGAGCGTTCAGTTGCAATGGGCTAAGTTTATTCATTCCGAGGAACTCAGAGGAATCGAATTGCGGCAAGTTCTAATTCCCCGGAATGGAATTGGAATGGAATGAAGGCGCCCATTCCGCAACACTGGCCCGTACATATTTGATGATTTGGTGTAACTACGGCAATTTTAATGCCTATCAGTCAGCAAATGGTAATCTCGATCGCCTTTTAACAATGCATCGCGCTTGTCATTAAAATAATGTAGAAACATGCAAGGTACAAAGTGTTGGTGGTTCAGTTGCAATATACTGGCCTGCTACGCGGGTGCCGCGGTTCGATTCCTTGTCGACGCAGAACTGCTTACTTTCATTATTTTAATAAAATAATTCACTACTATAGTGAGCAAAGAGTTCGCTGAACATTACTAAAAGAACACGACCCGATTAGGGCTAATCTTCCAGGGCCATGTAGAACGAGCGGGTCACTGCGCTTGGTCCGGGAGAGCCAAATGGCTTTCATCGCCCTCGTCTGCTGAGCCACTCATACCACTGAATACTCATTTGTGGAGGTTTATGTATGAATCTTCATAAATATCTGAGTTCTATAACAGTGATATCCACACCCATTACAAAAGCAGCCGGGTTCACGATGGTACCGGGATTCGAACCCACTACTTACTGCATCTGAGATTAATAGTGCCGCGCGCGCTTGTTTGTTTACTTTGATGTGATCGGGTTCCACTTGCAAAAACTGTTACCACCGCTCAGCGCAGGCCGGCCCACAATGTTCGGGAAGCTTCTCGATTATTTTAGACCATTCTGATGATATTGCGCCCACGACACCTGTCGTGAACTTTATTCTGGAGCTAACGCGAGCCGAAGCGATAACGCTGGAATTTTTCCATCATTCATGTATAAAAGACCACGCGTTCCACTGACGATCAGACTACCGACGACTGACGACTGCGCTGCCGTCCTCGGTGTACAGCGTCCATTGCTTGTACTACTTTGAGATGGATATTTCTGGGCACAAGTTCGACCATTAAAGAGTTCAGTTCCGTATTTACCAGTTTCAGCGCAGCCTTCTTCATCGTCAAAATCATATGACAATATGATGTACCACAGCTGGCAACCGCTTGAGCCTAGAATGATCAAATGAGCCTTCATTAGGCGATTATCCGGCGAAATGCTGCCGCATGCAATATTTAACGCTCGCAAGAAAATTATAATAAGGCAAAAGAAGTGGGGTTTTCGTATAGATGGGTATACTCAGATAGTGATATTTTCGTGTGTCATGAATACGTCATTGTGTTCCAGAGATTCATTTTCATGTTGAGCGTTAGCTTGAGTTTCAGAAGCCATTGTTTCGCTTATAAAAATATTGGTTGGAGGAGAGCGTGGCTTGAGAGAGGGAGCGCTCGCGAATGGACCGACCTACATACTGCTACGCATTGCGCGATTCTTCGCTCTATATAAGGAATGCTGTTCGGCACGTTTCAACACATGCGTCGGTGGTTCAGGCCAATTAGCATAATCAAGTCAAAAGGGAGACCCTCTTCATCATTTACTGGCAGAAATCTTATACCATGTGGATCTAACGGCAAATCCTTCTTTATCGTCCTTTGAAGCACATCCCAAAAATAAACTCCTTCCCAGCAATGTAAGAAAACGTGGTCAATAGTTTCCGGTTTTTTACAGATGAGGCAATCTGGCCCCCAAGGTAAGAAAAGACCACGGTCTTCTTGAAATACCTTGACAGATAATGTACCTGTATGAAGCTTAAAAAAGAAAGACTTCGCGGCAGGAGCCACTTGCATTCTCTTCACCCTCTTAAGCACATCTTGCCCTTGGCCTCCAATGTATATGGCTCGGTATAGAGGTACAGGTAGAACAGCATCACATACATCTTTGTAGAGCTTTTTACGTGTCACTGAAAACAGATACTCATTAGAAAATCTAACAGATAAAAAGCGTACACTTAGAATAACCTCCTTAAGATACCCGCAGACAGCGCCTGTCATGCGATTCGTACCAACCACATATCCAGGTAAAGCCCGCATCAGTCTGTTTATGGCGGGCTCGCATGGCGGGGTTTTATTGCGATCCTGACGCACGGCCCGCACGGATGTATTTTCGTGAGTGCATGACTAAGTTTGTGGAACTCCAGAAAGCTCAGGAGTTTGTACCTGAGTGGTTGTCGAGGGTAGAACCCTTGACAGCGCTCAAGGAATTTTAAATTTGTGTCTGTCCAGTAGGACCGACACAACTTTTGTCTTTTCTTTCATGTCCTTATTGTTTGATGTACGTGTCTAATAACAGGCAATAAAGCAAAAAAAAAAAAAAAGCGTCGGTGGTTCAGTGGTAGAATACTCGCATGCCACGCGGGTGGCCCGGGTTCGATTCCCGGCCGACGCAATTTTTTTTCTTTTTTTAGTAAATATCCGTTAACAAGTTCATTTCTAAAGCTCCAAACAAATATAAAGGGTGACACCATCGTGGAGCGCTACGCATTGAATGTCAATACCTGGAATTCTTCAATGTGCGCCTACATCTGAGTACATGGACGCCGCATTTCTCCACCGTCGAAAGCAGACCGCCGAATCGAGGACACGACGGCAAGCTTTGCAATATACGACAGATAATTTCGACTTTCGGCATGAGTGTGTTATTCTGCGTTCTTTCTCGGAGGCGCTTAGACGATGCGACCTGTTCACAGGTAAATATGAGTATCACATGGAGATACAATGGCGAAACGGGCTTCTCTCGTTGGTGGAGAGAATCACGTGGCGAAAGGCCAGATCGGAACCTCTGCGTGTTCAGAGACGTGCATTCCATTCCGTGTAAAAGGCGCATAATTCCATTCCCATTCCATTCCTCCAAGCGTTGTCCCCATTCCATTCCCATTCCATTCAGGGGTCGCGAAAATGTGGAATGATTCCGGAGTCATTCCAGTTCCGGAGTGGCAACTCCGCAACACTGGTACGGGCAACCCCTGATGTGTGTGTGTATTTGTGTGCGTGTGTGTGTGTGTCTGTCTGTCTGTGTGTGTGTGTGTGTGCGTGCGTGCGTGCGTGTGTGTGTTTGCGCTGGTAAGCTTCGCGCATACAAGGAACACTTCTCGATAATTTTTTTCCCAACGCCATAGACTTTTCCATGAGCATGACATGGAAGCTCATTAGAATGATGAGATGATACGGCACACCGTCGTGTCATGTATCCAGATGCATAGTGACGCGGGAAGGAGTCTGGTAAATCTTTCACTAGATTCGCTGTAAAATGTGCCAGCGAAAAAATCCGGCAGATCCCACGCACCGTGGGAATCGATGTAATGCGAAGCAGCCACGAAGGAGCTGCCTACACCGCATTGTTTGTCTTTGATGCAAATGTAGTCATTCATGTAGCTCAATATCGCACGTTGTCATGCACGCATGCATGTACAATTTGGTATATACAACGCTACTGAAACGTATATTCTGCTATATACAGTACATGACCTGTCATTTATGTTCGTCACGCACTCCCGTCATGCAACTCGAATATCGCTCTATATACAGTTAAAACGGCCGGAAGTGCACCAAGGGAGTGCCATGCAAATCATGCCGTACATGACATGCAAGTCATCATGATTTACTTGTCACCACCTGTCATTTATGTTCGTTACACAGTCACGTCACGCTATACCAATTTTGGTGCATATCAAGCTTGCGAAACGGCCGCGAGAGCACCATGAGCACGGCATGTAAATCATGCCGTAGATGACATGCATGTCATTATCTTCATGTTAGCACCTGTCATTAATGTTCGTCACACAGTCACATCGCGAAATAGCAATTTTAGGGTATATAAAGCTAGCGGAACGGCCGCGGCCAACCACGGCTAATCTCGACCTTAACAGATTTGCTGTAAAATGGATTAGCGCGCCATAAGTGTCTTGTTGTTTATATCGCCACAATTAGTGCTTCTTGTACCCCTCCAGATGAGCAGGCTTAACTGTAGAAACCACTGATCTCCACTAGGTTTGCTGGATAGCGCTTTGCTGCTCTCACGGCCGGGGCGCGCGCACGGCTACCGGAAGTTTAAGGGCTCCTCCCCAAAAGTGGGTCGTCTGCTGCGCTTGACAGCCGCCGATTAGCTTTTATTTTGGCTTGTAGTTCACACCTCATTGCATTTTTGAAGGCGTAATTTTCTTCCAGACCACAAATACTATGCTACAGAAACATGCGACGCGAATATGAAACAGGATTTAGCAGAGAAAAGGAAGAAAAAGGTCCCTTGTGTCTTGGTTTTAGCGCTCAAGGCGCAGCTCGAATGGAATTCACGCTGGCGAGCGGACACTACGACCGGTGTAAATATGCACGTCTTACAATAAACTAACAGTCGTAAAATCACTTAGCCGACAATCAACCAGCGGTCACAAAAAGACAATAAGCGAGTTCGATATCAACGCGAAAGCTGACCGGCGCAGAAGTTTCGGTTACGGGGCTGCTGCATGCTGAGAATAAAATAACCTGCTGTGATTGCGCTGCTTGCTCTTGTTGCAGCTTTTAAAGAACGAATACATTAGAACCCTTCGCAGCACTGTAAGCAAAATTATGCAAATATATTAGTAACCAGGGCGTAGCGACAGTGTTACCCAGGGTAAGTTTTGCTGGATGATTAATAATTTCTGGGGTGTTACGAGCCGAAATTACGGTATGATAATGAATCACGCTTAGAGAAGGGCTCCGAATAATTTTGACCACCTAGGGTTCTTTCTCTAACATGCACTGACATCGCATAGTACACGGACCTCTAGCATTTCGCCTCCATCGAATGTGACCGCCGAGGCCGGGATTGAGCCCACGCATTTCGGGTCGGCAGCCAAGCCCCGTAGCCACACGTCCACCACAGCGACAGTTTTGCTCTAGGGGAAAAATTTATGGCTTGATGAACACATACATTGCTAGTTTTGGGGGACAATAATCCAGTCTGCACATTGGTGCCTATTGGAAACCGACAGTTTTTACTTTGATTCGCCAAGTGGTTACAGCTTTTATCGACAATTTTAGCTAATGCTGTACAGTTTACGGCATAACAAGCAGGCATTTCGGGCGAAATGCGAACGACACCGGTACAAACATTGCAGCAGCTACGCTTGCACGGCGGCCATTTGCCGAACTTCTGGGACGAGTGCTCTAACTTCTGGTGACCGTGCGCCGGAGAGCTCGAAGCGCCATCCAGCAAACCTAGTGGAGATCAGTGGTAGAAACAGCGCTAAAAGACGGGACGAAGAAAGGACACAAACCACGGCGCCGTCGTTTGTGTCCTTTCTTCGTCCCGTCTTTTAGCGCTGTTTCTAAAGTTAATCATGAACCAACCAGCGCAAATGCGTACTTTATGAGCAGGCTATTTAAGCAAAATGTGCACTCGACAAACATGAAGAAAGTCATGTTTAGGCGCTTAGAACCTGACATAAGCGCGAACCTCGATATAGGCACTTATAGGCCCGATAAATATTTGATAAAAACGTTTCGGTTGCCTTAGTTCGTGCTTATATGTTAAAAAGGCATTTTGCCTGAAGTTCTGGTGTCTAGAAATGATGTCTAAAGCATCCGCCACAGCCAGGCTGACGCAGGCGTTTAAAAGCAGTTGATCACTGACAGTTCATCTATAACAGAAAACCAATCATTTTCTTCAGTTTTTCCGATGCACACGTGACACATTAAAAACATACTCTCAACAAAGTTCTCTCTTGATGACTGCATGTTAATATGCTCATGGCGCACAACTATTCGGATTTTCCATAGACCATACAAACACGATAACACGAACGTATCACGGGGTACTTCGTCATCATTTGATGTCGGGAGAAAGCGGATTCCGAATGGTGCCACCGGTAGTACCTCTATATAAGGCGCGTTAGAAAATGTCACACAAGAACAGTGCATCAGAATGAATGGAAAAAACTTTATTGTGGAAACAAATTTATTGCAGTGCATCTGAACAGCAAAAAAAATAAGGGCTCTGTTGTCTCTGGCTTTCTGCAGTTTAAATATCTGATTGACCATGCTACAAAGAATCCCTTTTCTTTGAGGCATAGTTTGACCGGTAATGTTTTACTGGGCAGCTGAAAGAAAAATGGCTTAACTGATGAACGTACAGGCATCCGCTTTACGTTTTTTAAAACATTTGCACCACTTTCTACAGAATACTTTGATGTGTAACTTGTGCTGAAAGAGTTACGTCCACTACATCCGTGTACAACTGTTACCATTTGACAGTGCTCAGATATTCTAAACAAAAACGCGTGCACAATAATAGAAAAGCCGATACATCATCACTAAAAAATTACTAGTTGATCTAGATGCCCGCGATGAAGCAGTATAGTTTGGTAAATGGTCGCGTAAGCGTTTCTGCATTACACTAAACAGAAAATTAACGACCACTAACAGACAATAATGCCAAGGAAAGTATAGGGGATGTTTTTAGTAGTAAATGTAGCAGCTCGCACGTTTAAATGTTCATATATACTCCATAAAGTGGATGGGGGGATGGCCGCCGCGATAGCTCAGTTGGTATAGCATCGGACGCGTTATTCGATTGTCGCAGGTTCGGTCCCTGCCCGCGGCAAGTTATCTTTCCGTCCACTTTTCTTCTTCACATTTACCTTAAATTTACTACTAATAACATCTCCTATACTTTCCTTGGCGTTATTGTCTGTTAGTGTTCATTAATATTGTGTATAACAAAGAAAAACGAGCCCTTAAAAATGATCACTTCTCTCCTTCACTTAACAGGAAAGCATTTGTTTGATCGCGCAAAAATAGAAAGAGTGAAAGGACTTGCTTCAAGAGCAAGGGAGCTGAACCCAGGCCCCATCGTTTAAGTGATGCAAACAAGCTCATACGGCTTGTACGCTCCCACATACTACATCCCCAGATAAAGACGGCGAATTCTATGTGAAGATTTTGTATGCTCATTCTGGATGAGCCGAGAGCTTGTAGCACGAATCAGGTCTTAGCGACGAGAAACACATACTGTTGCTCTTGCGAACATTGAAAGGTCCGTACCACCAAACTTCGTTGTTTTAACAGCGAAGCTCTTTAGCACATCCTTCCTTGTCCGGCGAACCAAAAAACTATCATCATCATAAATGCGTATGCGCCACTGAAATTGTGCAAATCCCACTGTTCGCCACCTTATCATCATGAACGGGTATGTGCCACAGGAATTGGGTACATCCTACTACTCACCACTGCTCCCCTAAAAATTAATAAGGCAACAGTTAGCCCTACAAATGGCTGCAAAGCGACGGCGGCGAGCCGAAGACCCGAGTACGTACAACCAGAGAATACTAGGTAACGGGAAAGGCAACGGCGGCTGCTAGAAGACCCCGAACCGATGGAAAGCCTACGCCAACGACGTGCCCGTATATCAATGAGAGGTGCGAACGCTTGGTTTCAGCGCGAGATTCTTTCTCTGCAGTTTGGACATCCGTGTCGTGTCTGTGAGTGTCTTTGGTTTATACCGAACCTCTCTGCGCTCAGAATTAGCGTAGAAACGACCTATAGCATCACTAGCTAAAGCCTAGGAATGACCTAGAAGCAGCCGAGAAACAACCTGTATCACCTAGCGGCTGCAAGAAGACACCAAAGCGACGGACGGTCTACGCCAACGACGACGTGCCCGTAGATCTATGAGAGGTGCGAACGCTTGGTTCCAGCACGGGGTTCTTTCTCTGCAGTTTGGACATCCCTGTCGTGTCTCTGACTGTCTGTGGTTGTACTAGAACCTCTCTGCCCTGAAAATCAACGCAGAAACAACCTAGCATCACTTAGGTAAAGCCTAGCAACGACCTAGAAGCAACCTATAAACAACCTGCATCACCTAGCTGAGCCTTAGAAACAACCTAGAAGCAACTGGATTAGTCTTCAGGATGGTCCAGTTTCGCTGTTTCAAACCTTGCGCGGCTTAGGGCAAGCTTCGCCATTTCTTTTCTTTCACTTCCTTACATTCATCCTTCCAGTAATCCTTGGTGTCACGAATATGTTGTAGCGGAACACTGGGGTACTCGTAGACGTAGAAGCCCACTTCTATTTCAGTGGGAATGTTTTTCCCAGTCCCCACGCATTAACACTACCTGACGTTTTACATAATTTTTTTGCCACAACATCCGTTTCGGCAACGCTTTTTTGACACTGAAAAGCACCTCTACATCATCCGCGTATGCCAATAGCTTTAGTTCACTCGTGCCAACACTGTAACCTATTATTGCACTGCGCGATAGTACTTTCAAACCAGGAGGTTTACAAGTATAACACAAAAGGCAAAGGCGGCAAACAACATCCCTCTGGCATGGCATGGCAAGAACTTATTATGGTCCACAGAAACTACGGCCCGAGGGCAAAGCCCCAGGCTAAGTCGGTGGCTCCGCCCACGTAGGCACCGGTAGGCCAAAGACTTTCCCTATGGTGTGAGCTCTCCGGACGGCCAGGAGTTGATCTTGGAGAACTTCGCTGGTTATACGCCGACTCAAGTCCTCCTCACTGTTGAGATCCGAATCGCTTTGTTTGGGGCACAGCCAGAACATATGATCAAATAGACCCGGAGTGTGTCCACAACGTTTGCATTCGGTGGAAAATACCCGTCAATTTTGTTAAGCACAAAGGGTGCGGGATAGGATTTAGTTTGGATCAATCTTAATGCGACTGCCTGAGCTCTCTCAAAGAAAATTTCACGAATAAACTTCCTAATCTGATTGATTTAGTATGACCTTAGACACAACATTATCGTAGCACATCTTAACACAGTCCGTCAAAATTGATCCAAGATTCACCATATTCCAGTATACTAGAAAAATTTTATGTGTCACCCTATCGAAGCTCCACTAATTCTAACGCGAACAAGTGTTCTTAGACGAAGGACGAAACAGACATGGACAGGCGCGAACTTCCAACTGAATTTATTATATATATGTATACGTGACAGAACTAAAGAACCAATGACACAGGTGCGCAGTGTACCAGCGCGCATCAACTAATTGCTTCCCCAGATGTAGTGCCCCCTCCAAGAAGGTCATTTGCTTCTTTGTCAGCGATAGCGAGGTCATGCTTACGCAACTGCTACCTTCAAATTGCATTTTGAATGCCTCCACAATCTCGCGCGTGCGCTGATCCGCGTCATGGAACACAGCAGTGCATCGCTCAAAAAACGGTTTACACCCGCAGTCGCGGCAATGAATAGCCAGATTCCGATCACTGCTCCTTTCCCCCCTGTTAGCACGTTCGCGCAGGCGATGGTTCAAACAGCGACCTGTTAGCCCAATGTAAAGCCGTCCCACGGAAGTGGCTACTTATACACGACTTCTTTCGTGCAGTCGACGTACTGGTTACGGTGCTTTACGCCGCATTTTTCTTTCTTCGGTACAACTGGGCTCGTGGCGATGCAGAGCCTGGACAATTTTTCGGGCGCAGACATGACAACCTTTATGCTGACTTTAGCACCGATGTTTTATTTCGATAGCAATTATATGGACAGTCTCGACGGGTTTTTACCGTCGCCGTCATGTCCCTCCCGTATGAAGTCAAAATTGACAAGATCCCCCCGCGCATCGTATGTTCTACCGCGGGTAAAAGCGCGCGAGCGGGGGTGACGAACGCGGCCGAATCAGAGATCAAACGAGCCGGCCCATTTCCGTCGCTCGGAGGGTGCATGCGATAACATCACCCCGCTCGGGAGGCCTATCGTCAAAGTAGACAGGAAACGCCGCGCCCGTCTTTAACGAGCATGAAAAGACGCATGCACCCTCCGTCGCTGGAAGGGTGCATTCCCTCGGTGAGGGGGGGGGGGTGTCGCGCGAGCAGCAACTTTGAACTTTGAATCTAAGGGCGCGGTCGCGATTGATGGCGTGCGCGCTATCTCGACAGCCATCACAGCGGGCGGCTCGGGCGGCCCTTCTACGTGCTGCGCTCTCAACGAGAAGTCGCTATGCGGAGAGCATCTCTCCCTGAAGCGGCCGTATTTTCTTACACCAGCGTTTTGTAGTTACGCGAGATCGGATACAAACAGTTAGCTGCCAGCTTCACTTCGTATAACACTACAATTTGTTGCTATCGTATTCATCGCTTCGCCCTTGCAGTGAAACTGTGACTTTTAGGATTGTGCGCGATGTCGTGCATACAGGGGATGTGTGATGCATGTGTCGTGCATGTAGGCTTCACTGTTCCGTTCTTGCACACAAGTTCCCGAAGTTTGAGGTGGGCTGTTTTCCTAGTCCAGCGGTTTCCGAAAATAGAACAGTGCGAAGAAAAAAACACAACTGTCGTTTATTTCTTTCCAATGTCATTCAGAGTGACATAAAAGCCACGTTGCTAAAATTTATGGAAACGAAGATGCGCACACAGTACACAAACACGCACAGACAAATATATACAGTGTTTCGACTAGCAACAGTTGAGCGAATGGTAACATTTTGTGCTGCTTTGCCTCCAAAAGAGGGGCGAGATTTTTATTGCGATAGCAGATATAGACAGTCTATATAGACAGCGACAGCAGTTATATAGACAGAGAGTCCAAAAGAAAAATAATTCAGAAAAATGCTACCGAAGCGCGGAATCGAACCAGCGACCTCTCGCTCCGCAGGGCGTGGCGCTAACCACTACGCCACAAAGCGCAGATCCTTTGGGTTGCTAACGGCGAGCGTTGTTACACACTATTTACCGCTGGCAGGACTCAGATACGGCAGCCGCTTATAAGCGTTTCTTCATTACCAGCGATATGGCGTGAGGAGCGCAACGGGCGCATTTAAAAGTCGTCGGCCAGCTCGCTCGCTTCTTCTAATATTTGCGCAGGGAGAACCTTGCCCTTCCGCTGTCTGCTCGCGCGGTAGTTGCTGCCAGGGGGCAGATGTTTCTGCAGCGTAGCAGCGCGTCCATCACGGGCCGCTTTTCTTGCTATCGCATTCAGTGCTTCGCCCTTGCGGCGAAACTGTAACTTTTTTGGTAACCAAATACAATGGCTTTGTACACAGTAGTCAATGTCTAGAAAGAACGGAATGCTGCAATATCTCTTGCACCAATATGGCCTCTTTACGCGTTTGAATAAAAAGAGAAAACATGGCTGATCCCTCTGTCATAGGAATCGGTATAACACGAAAGAGAAACGTGTCTTACTATACGTAGTTGAGCGTTTGTTGTGCATTCTTTTGCCCCAAGCGCGAAGAAATGAATGCTACAGCATCAAATTGTAATGTTACGCGAAGAAAGGCAAGCCGCTCGAACTTGCAATGCGCTGCTCAAGCAGAAAGAACGCACGGAACGAACATACACAGGATGAGCCCGAACTGTCACAGTTGTAACTTATTTCTGTGTGAGCAACGTGCTCCTTTCGCAAAGCGGCCTCTGCAGTGAGCGAGGTGACCTTCGGGCTCTCAACGGAAATTTGCGGCCAGAGCACAAGACTTACAAACCACCGAGATCACGAGATAAGCGCCCGCACGGGCGACCACGCCCTGTCTAGGCATGCGCTAATCCGCGTGGGGACGACTTTAAAGCGCGCTCTTCGAGCGCTTCGCGCCATCTCGCTAGTGATAACGAAAACACACTATACCGCCGATCTCTGAGTACCGCCACCGGCAAATGGTGTATATAAATAGCTCGCCGTTAGCATTGCAGAGAACATGCCGTTTGTGGCCGAATCGTTTCGCGCCGCGCGCTGTGGAGCGAGGGGTCGTAAGTTCGACTCCCGGTGTGGGAACTTTTCCTTGTAGTTTTTTTCTTTGCGAGCTGTTAGTCTTTATATTTTACAGCGTCATATCCGTGACGGAAATACGTCAGTGGAGCAGCCGTGGTGGACCCCGGCATAAAACACTTTCGTGTTAAAATAGCTTGAGCGCCCGCTTTTACGAGGTACAAAAATAACTGAGAGCTGAGCTAGTTGGTAAGTATTCATTCTAAAATGACAGGGCGTGCAAACACGGACACAAGAAAGAAGTCAGGACACCACAAACGCCGACTAACAACTGAATAGACGCACAACGGCGGAAAAGAAAGAAGGCACGAAAACTTATCTTCGCATGCCCATGCAACAGGCGAACCTCTCAATCCGGCACGCGGGGGGGAGGACACGTTATCATCATATAGTGGATGAACGACATATATGAAACGATCAGAAATAGTCTTTGTTTGTACTGCGTACAATAAATGATACAGGGATTTTCAAAGACCTATCAGAATAAACTAATCGAGTTAGTAATGATAAAAAAATTGGCCGCGTATCTGCGTGCTTCGCTGCAAATGTCGTCGAAAGACGATAGTCTTGTGCTGGTCGTACTACACGAGACCTCCTCCTCTACGTTGAACCGCCGCATCTGCCTCATAGCGCCGCATTTTCAGCGCAGCCTAAGAAACACTAGCATTTTCAGCGCAGCCTAAGAAACATTAGTCATCAGAATTACTTATCTACGTATTGTCTATTAAAGGAATACACCAACTAATACTTACGTATTGATATTGCGCCTCAGATATGCGTAATATTTACTTTTTCATTGACAGTGTTCACAAGTATGAACGGCCGTACCAGTTCAAGATGGCTGGGCGGTAAGCAAGTGGTTAAACTTTGGCCGGGTGGCCAGGGTTGCCAGGTTAGGCTACTTTGCGCCAATTTGGCTACCTTTTTAGGCCGGTGGCGGCAGAAAAAGTGCGTTGGCTACTTGGCTACTTTTGGCTAGTTTCTTGTTGCGTCACTTTTAACCAAATGATCAATATCTTGTGACGTCGCAGCCGCTGGCGTCGAGTCCGCACCGCATACTCGACCGCTAACACCTCGACCGACTAACACGCCTTGACACGGTGTCAAAACACCGTGATCAAGGCGTGTTACAAGCTCCCGAAACTGAATTTGGCGCTTGCATTATGCAAAAGAAAAGCCTTAGGCATAAGTGGCTGGGACTTGGGAGAAAACTGTTGCATGGCGTCTCGTTTCGCAGACCGCCTATTGCTGAACGCGACTTTCAACTAATTGAAAGTGAACAGGGCAAACGAAAGCGCTCCGCATCCAAGGTGCTATGCACTTGTCGACATTAGAAATCGGATATCTGACGAACTGCTTGTGTCGTTTCAAGGAATTAGGGCGGACTGCGACTCGAGAATATTAATTACTCGAACTTCGTCATCACGCGAGAAACGATTGCCGAAGTGAGTACAATTTATGCTTCAATCACGGAAACTGATTTTGAGCACACTTATGCAGCACTCATTTTTACTGTCGGTGGTAGTTCTAGCCCTTTTAAAAAAAGACACGCAAGGCGCGCGAAGAGGATGTCATTTCTGCAACAGCGTAAGAAACTTCATCATCCGGCACGAAATGTTTGCTAAAGTCAACAGTTTATGCTTTATTCCCAGAAATTATGATTTTGAAGGGTTTCTGGTGTACTTTCTTACGTTTCCACCAAAAGCTACTGAATTTAGTCATTTGAATAACAACGTCGCGGTCGATTTCACACACGTGTGGCTACTTTTGGCTACTTTTACTGCCCTTGGCTCAAGTTGGCTACTTTCTGGCTAGTTTTTCCGAGTTATTGGCTATTGTTTGCCTTTTCGACCTGGCAACCGTGCGGGTGGCTGAATCGGGTGACAGACAGACAAACATGAAGACAGACAGACCAAAATTTCTGCGTTTATCGTCTTTAAAAATACAATCGCCATTTGTGCATTTATGCGATGAATCTACAATACAGAACCCGTTCTGTCACGCAGCTGCTTCACGGGCTCGCAGGCCGCAAACAGGATTATCGGAGAGCACCAATGCTTATACGCAATCGCGATCGCGGTGTTAAATATTTCGCGGTATGCGCAGTACGACAACGCCTTTTCACATCAGCTGGTTGGTGTTCCAGTGTGCTCTTTCCTGAAGGTATTGAATGGGCGCGACGATACGGGAGGAGTCGACTGAACTTTATTGCTGTCTACGTAAGGACCACTCGGTCTGCCGTACGACAGTGATCAAAATAAGGCCCGCAAAATAAATGACGATTTGAATCTGCTACAGCTTGGTGCTTGTTTTGCCTGTTTTCTCTTGAATATGCAGTTTCACAGTTCAGTTCAGTGCTTATAATCTTCTGAGGCTGATGCGGCACTGCGCCGCATAAGAATGGTGCGTACCGACTTGTGCAATGACGTGGCTTTATTTGCAACTTGGAAACGCAATCGCCGGCAGCACGCGCTCCGCCGAAAACGTGCGCGTGGCAGCACGCAGTCGCTTCCACGGTCGACATGACGACCTTCGACGTTTTCAGCGGCCCACAAGGGGAGCATCCGGCGCTGGAGTGGCGCGCGCAAACTTTAGGTTTCCTCGTCTATACTGGTAGAGGTAGAAATACATCTATTAGACCCTTATACAGCTTTTTTTAAAACTAACGCCAGATAATCAAGAGAAATAAACTGCATGAGAATTGAAACTTGAGCTAGTTGGTACGGATTCATCATGATTTAAGTAGCGCACTGACGGACGGGGACAGAGAAAAAGAAGGTGCACAACACGGGCGCTAACTCGCAACTGATTTTATTCGGAAGAACATGCTAATATAATGGTGAAGAACAACACAAAAAAGGAACAAAAAACATATAAACTTTGTAATCATCTGCAGGTTCCGCTTAGGTATTGAAATTCCGCGTCACTTAGCGCGATAGATGGTAGACTGATACATTTTTCCCTTTCCTTTGAATGTGGAACGCTTCAATGACTTCTCTTGCCATATGTTGTCTTCTCTTGCCATCTGCGTTCTGTCACGTCATAGGCAACAGATGGCAAGAGAAGTCATCGAAGCATGAAGAATAAAAGGCAACCACCGACCAAATAAATGTTTTAAAAAGAAAGAAACGACGTTTCGGCTTCCATACGGAAGCCTTGTTCACAATGAAGCCAAGAACACCAAAAGCATCTAACTATACAGGTTTCAGTAAGTGACGTAAGCACCGCGCATAGCACGAGGGAAGGTTTCCAACATTACGGATTCAGCGTCTGTTCAGTAGATTGTATCTCGAGGGACTCAAGATGCAGGCGTGACGTCCAGTTTCTTTCCTTCCCGATAATGCTCGCATTCAACCAGTCTATAGTGTGATTAGTCGTGTCCGCATGCTCCGCCAGTGCATTAGATGCCACTTTCTTGTTTTTCACATCGTTCTGATGCTGGCGCAGGCGCTGTCTGAAATTGCCGGTCTCCCCGATATAAACACTATCGCAGTCCGCACAAGGGATTTTATACACAACACCAGGAAAGGCTTCCTTCGGAAGTTTGTCCTTCCCACCAACAAGTGTGTGCCGTAACTTGCGCACAGGCACGTGGGCTACTTCGACGTCGTAGCTACGCAGAACGCGTGACAAAGTCTCACTTATTCCGGGCACATAAGGAACAGCTGCGCGTTTTCTCTGTCGGACACTGGCAGGCTGTGAGGGAGCGGACATGCGATGTTCCACCGCATTAACAAACGCTGGCGGGTAACCGCACGTCGAAAGATCCTCCCGAACCATCTTTACATCGGCGTTCAGGTCTTCAGGATTCGTGCAAAGGCGATTTGCACGGCCTAACAAGGAGGCAACCACTGACCTCTTATGAGTGTCAGGGTGAACAGACTTGAAGTTCAGGTACCTGCCAGTGTGCGTGCCTTTTCGGTAGACAGAGAAAGATAGCGCTCCATTGGTCCTCTTAACAAGAACGTCCAAAAGGTAGCCTCTGGTTAGCCTCCATTTCCACGGTGAACTGAATGGCGGTAGATTGATTGTTGAGGTGTGCCGTGAATGCTTCTAAAGCAGAGCACTCGATGACACAAAAACAATCATCAACATAGCGAAGGAAAATTCTTGGTGATGGGCTGAAAGAAGCGAGAGCCCGATTTTCCAGCCATTCCATGGTTAGGTTCGCAGCAGTCACCGAGACAGAGGCACCCATAGGTGCTCCGTGAACTTGCTTGTAGAAGACCTTGTCGAAGCTGAAGTAGGTGTTGGCAAGGCAAAAGCTGAGAAGCTTTCTCAAATCCGGGACATCGAAGGGAGACCTTTCGGCAAGATGCGGATCAGCTTCAAGAGCAGCAGTACATGACTCAACGGCGAGATCAGTGGGAATGGAAGTGAACAAGGAGACCACGTCAAATGAAACCATCACCTCGTCTTCATCAAGGACCAAGGAGCCGACTTTTTCAACGAAATGGGCGGAGTTGCGCACGTGAGTGTTGCCTTGTCCAACTAGGGGTGATAGCATTCTATGAAGGTAGCCGGATAGCTTGTGCAGGGGCTTCATTGGCTTCATTGTGAACAAGGCTTCCGTATGGAAGCCGAAACGTC
The DNA here is from genome assembly GCF_013339695.2 of Rhipicephalus sanguineus. Classification (NCBI taxonomy): domain Eukaryota; kingdom Metazoa; phylum Arthropoda; class Arachnida; order Ixodida; family Ixodidae; genus Rhipicephalus; species Rhipicephalus sanguineus. Next base: position 200,085,102 of record NC_051177.1, read on the forward strand.
GTTTCTTCTTTTTAAAATATTTATTTGGTCGGTGGTTGCCTTTTATTCTTCATGTTTCGTACCGACCAGACGGGCTTCCGTCGAACTCTCGATTTCAAGTCATCGAAGCGCTCCACATTCAAAGGAAAGGAAAAAACATGTATCAGTCTACCATCTATCGCGCTAAGTGACGCGGAATTTCAATACCTAAGCGGAACCTGCAGATGATTACAAAGTTTATATGTTTCTGTTCCTTTTTTGTGTTGTTCTTCACCTTCATATTAGCATGTTCTTCCGAATAAAATCAGTTGCGAGTTAGCGCACGTGTTGTGAACCTTCTTTTTCTCTGTCCCCGTCCGTCAGTGCGCTACTTAAATCATGATGAATCAAGAGAAAAATGTGCTTTAAGTATTCTATAAGAAGGCACTATTTCACGTAGAAATCCTGGTAGTAGGCCAGATGCCACAATGCTGGTTGACACAACATACTCCGCGGTGTGGTCTCATAGGCGAACTTGTAATACCGTTCTAAAAAAATCGTTGCTCTGATCGCGGAGCCAAAAATAAACCTTGAAACAACTTGTTTCAAAAAAAGATGAGAGATACCTAGTTCTCCATGCTGCACCCTCTGAAAGAGACTGCAACGACTCGTGCGCTCCCAACTTGAGCCCCAAATATACACAGACTGAACCACCGACGCGCCGCGCTTAGTCCTGCTCTCATGGCATTGTTATTGCGCAATGCTCCACACATTTCGTAAAAAACTTATGTGCGTCGGCCGGGAATCGAACCCGGGCCACCCGCATGGCAGGCGAGTATTCTACCACTGAACCACCGACGCGATGTGCTTCGACCTGCTCTTATGGCATTGTTGTTGCGCAATGCTCCACACATTTCGTAAAAAAATGAAGTGCGTCGGCCAGGAATCGAACCCGGGCCACCCGCATGGCAGGCGAGTATTCTACCACTGAACCACCGACGCGATGTGCTTCGACCTGCTCTCATGGCATTGTTGTTGCGCAGTGCTCCACACATTTCGTAAAAAAATGAAGTGCGTCGGCCGGGAATCGAACCCGGGCCACCCGCATGGCAGGCGAGTATTCTACCACTGAACCACCGACGCGATGTGCTTCGACCTGCTCTTATGGCATTGTTGTTGCGCAATGCCTCCACACATTTCGTAAAAAAATGAAGTGCGTCGGCCAGGAATCGAACCTGGGCCACCCGCGTGGCAGGCGAGTATTCTACCACTGAACCACCGACGCGATGTGCTTCGACCTGCTCTCATGGCATTGTTGTTGCGCAATGCTCCACACATTTCGTAAAAAATATTAAGTGCGTCGGCCGGGAATCGAACCTGGGCCACCCGCGTGGCAGGCGAGTATTCTCTACCACTGAACCTCCTGCGCTTTTTTTTATTTAAAACCTGTTCGTAGCGATACAGACATGGACAGCACAGACAGCATCGGCCCCAGCCGAAAAATCAACATGTGCAATCCGCGATTGTATCTTGTTGATGAATTATGTTAATAGTATTTCATTGTAGCCAATTGTTCAAGGCAGGTAACCACTCTGGTGGTTCACTAAGAGTTTTGTACACTTCTCGAATAAAGAGAACATTTTCTTTAAGTATTCACTAGCAGGCCTTATATCTACATCTTCATTTCGCACAGCCATTCGTGTTTTCCCACACGCTTGTGCATACAAGTAGCATCACGATGTCATAGGGCACACCTCCTGTTTCTTCAAATGGTAAAAACCGGATACCGAATGGTGTTAGTGGGACTCTTTTTTAAAAGTCCTTTGTAGAATATCTCAAAGGAAGACGGAGTCCCAGCAATCCCAAGAAAATATGCTCAATGGTTTCAGGTTTTTTTGCAAATGTAGCAGTTTACACCCCAAGGTAGAAATATTCCCTTCTCTTTTAGCCATGGCTGACAGGAAGCGTGCCCGTGTGTAGCATAAAGAAAAACGTCTTTGTGGTAGCCCTCACTGGCATTCTTCTAACCCGTTTTAAAACATTCTTTTCATTCCCGAGTACATATATCGCCCGGTATCTTGGAAGCACGGACACATAACATGCACCAAATCTCTGTACAATCGCTTTTTTGTGACAGCGCTCAAATATTCTAACGAAAAGTGCGCTCTCAGGAACCGATAAGCACTTATTATCTCATACCAAAACCCTTTCACTGACACTTTTGGTGCTGGGCTTGACGTAACTAGAAAATCTGGCATTGCGTCACTCAGTTGCGTCTGGATGACACATCGCAAGAAACTTTCATCACGCAGGAACATGAATCTAGCCACTATCTGCTTGAAAAACAAGTTTTGTAATCTCAGTCCCCCTTTTTTTTCACCGAATGAAACAAATTCAAACGACTTGTACGCTCCCATTTAGATCCCCACACGAAAACCGCAAAAATTCTGTGCATCTTCTGCACACTCATTCGGGACATACATAATACATGTAACATGTAAAACACTTTGGCGACAAGAAACACATTACACACTGCCGATTTCGCAAATATTGAGAGGCTCCTGCCTCCCCACCTGGTTGTTTGCGCCTGAACCCGTTCAGCTTGTTCTGTCCACTGCGTATTCGCATCTTGGTAATGTTGTAAAGGCACGCCGAGGTAACTGGTCGGGGTGTCGGTGAACGCTATGCTTTCGAAAACTGTCCGCCTACTACTCCACTGGCCATGCCAGAAGCCTAAGCTTTTTGCCAGTTTATGGCACTACCAGTGCTGCTACAGAATTGTCTAGCATCTTTAATTGCCTCCCGAATGCTCTCTTGGTCTGTACAGAACAGCGCAATATCGTCTGCGTACGCTAGTATTTTTACCTCTTGGTTTATTAGACGATAGCCACGGATATTTGGTTTTCACGTATCTTTAGACGAAAGGCTCAAGAAAAATAGCAAAGAGCAACGGCGACAGGGGACATCCTTGACGCACTCCTGAAAGCACCGGTATGTTGTCACTCAGTCGTTTATTTATTATCAGTTGAGCAGAGCATTCTTCATAAGCCATGGCGACACCGTCGTGAATGATTCCACCTACATTGATGTATTCTAACGTGGCCATAAGAATGCTGTGAGCAACTCTGTCGAAAGCTTTTTCCAAATCGAGCTCGACCATTGCAACGCACCCGAGGCTCGAGTCGCAACACTCCAGTATACTTCTAGCGACGTGAATATTAGTGAATATTGTTCGCTTCTTTATTCCGCAAGTTTGATGAGGACCAACTATTGTGTTAATAACAGACTGTAGTGTTTTCCCTAGTACCTTCATGTATATTTTATAATCCACATTCGTGAGACTTATAGGTCTATATCCCTTTACTGACTGTAGCTTGATTGGGTCATTTGTTTTAGGTATTAGCACAACGTGACTTCTTCTAAATGAGGGTGGTAGCTGTTTAAGGTCGTATGCTTCTGCTATAACACTGTGAAGTATTTCTGCAACTTCCATCTTAAACGTTTTGTAGAAGAGCGCTCCCAGCCCATCAGGTCCTGGCGACTTTCCGCTACCAAGGGTTTCTATAGCGTGTAAAATTTCAGTGACTGAGATGGGCCTTTCGAGTCCCTCTTTCACTTCGTCATCTACCTTTGGCAGGAGCGCCAGAAAGGTATCTACGAACTCTTCCGACACTTTGACCTGTCTGCTTAACAGTGTCCGGTAATGCTCAACAAAGGCTGACTCTATTGTACTTTGGCCTGCCTACAAAGCGTCGTTGTACCAGATTTCTTTAATACGGTTACTTGAGGCGTAACCTTTCTCTTCACTGAGCGCGCGTTTTGTTGGCGCTTCCTCTTGCCATAGTCGCTCCGTTCGTGCCCTTATCACTGCGCCTTGATAACGTTCCGCATCCATCGCTTCAAGTTCGCTTTTGATCGTTTTTATTTCTGTACTGAATAATCCCGGTACAGTGAACTCGGCGTTTTGAAATGTAACCTAGCATGTTTTGTAATTCTTTTTCCCTTTGTTTTGCTTTGCGGCGTATCACCGTCGTCCTCTCGATCGCAAGTAGTTTTACTTCGTTTTTAAAATTCTCCCATGCCTCCGCTATGTTTGACACAGCCTCCTTTCTTACAGTTTGGATTTTTCCATTATAGCTCTCACGAAGCAGTCGTCTTTTAAGATGTTATCATTCATTTTCCAGAGTTCCAGTTAAACTTCGAGCCGCTGTATTTTTTCCCGACCGTACACACCACTATGCTGTGGTCACTAAAGCTCACATGTTTCACTGCGTAGTTCGTGAGCCTTGGCACAAGACCCGCTGACATGTATATCCGGTCTAGCCTAGCATGGCTCTCCCCTTGGAAGTGAGTGTAAAATACTTCATTTCCACTTAAGATGTTTCCGACATCGGCTAACTCAAATTCGACACGATTTCATGAAGTCTGATTGCACTCGTATCTCTACCTCTCGTATTCTGTACATGGTCTTCAGGCATACAAACACAATTAAAATCTCCTAGGAGAACCACATTTCTGTCAGGTGTCAAAAGGTTGGCCACATAATCAAAAAATGCAGTTCTTTCATGTACGATGTTTGGAGCATACACACATATTATTCGCCAACATACATCATGTAAAGCAAAATCACACAGTACAAATCGTCCATCCTGGGTTGTTAACACACTTTGTTCAACGATACCGACAGAATTACGCAGCATTAATAAACACCCTCCTGACTTGCCCACCGCATGACATACGCAAACATTGTACCGTGATTTAAACATATCAACCATTTTCGTTGTTTGCTCTTCACTTTCAATCTTTGTTTCTTGGACAGCAAGAATGTCTATGTCGTTTTCCATCAACAGGCGATTTAATTGCACTTGTCGCCGCCTGGACGTTAACCCTCGAACATTAAACGTGGCAATACGAAGTGCTACATTATTATTACTGGCCATGAAAACAGAAGAGAAAGCTCAAAGGACACTCGCACAACGAATTATACTGCAAACAAACTTACATCGTTCTGCTCTCCCTTCATGTTTGACACATAGTTTGTAGGCCCACCAGTGCCGTTGCAAACTAGCACTAGGGTCAGGAAGTTCCGCACGAAGACCGTCCACAGCCATAGACCACTCCCAGACAGCGACCCCGCTACGGCGGGGCAGCCAACGGCGAATTCCGCTTGTCAGGAGGAATGTTCAGTTTTGGTTTCAGGGTTGCGCGTCTGAGAAGGGTAGCTTTCGGAGGAGGACCCTCGCAGCTACCGTCATCACCTTCACGTCCATCTCCTCCCTCTGACGGGTCCCTGGGCCTCTTTGAGCTCGCACCGGTTAAATCCATGCCCTCAACAGGCTCTTCAGTAGCGTCTACTCCAGAGGAGCTTCGAGGAGCCTCCCCTTAGTAGCCACCGCCTTTGGACGTACCATGGACGCCTCCGCTCCCGGTACGTCTGACCTTTGTTATCTTGACTCTCGTCCTTTCTTCGCTGGGCTGACATTCTCCACTAGCCTTCAGATCGGACTTCACCTGCGAAGCAGGCGAGTCGCTGCTCCTCCAGAAGTTACTTCCGCGTCGGCCTGGTCCATCATGTGTTCCTCCAAGGATTCACCCCTGCCAGATACGGTCACGTTGGCATAGCTCCTCACGCACTGAGTCTCGTCGTGGCCGTAACGACGACAGAGCCCACAGCGTGGCACACGGCACTCGCGCCGGATATGGCCGGTGCCGTGGCACCGGAGGCAGAGCGGGGCTCTGCCAGGCACGAACACGAGCGCATGGTCATCCCCCACTCGTAGCTGATGTGGTATGTCTTCAATGGTCATGCCAGCTTTCAAGCGCAGCGACACCAGCCTAGTGTGAGAGCCTTTGTCCCCGCATCCTGGAACACGCCACTTCTCCCTGCATATCTCAGTCACGGTGCCGTATGGCGCTAAGGCTGTTCGAACGTCCTCGTCGGGCGTCGTGTGAAGCAGCCAGTACATCTTCATCCTAATGTCCTGGTGACAGGGGTCAATAGCGACGCACCGGTGGTCCTTAACGCTGAGCGTTTTCGCCGACAAAAGCTTCTTTTTTCCCTCTTCGTCCTTAAAAGTTATTGCCCAAACGTGGTTCATCTGATACGCCCCTAGGGCCGTCACCTCCGGCATCAGCTTGAGACGATCGAGCGCATCGCGAAAATGCTCAACTCGGTAGGGGCGGGCTTTTAAATCACCATGCGAAAACACAGTATTGCAGACAGTTGTACCTGATGGAAGCTGGGGCAAAATCGAGCTGATAATCCTGTGTCGACGTTTCCATAAGCCTGATACCGCACTCGGCTGGGCCGCTGGAACCGCCCCTTTCGAGGAGCACAACATTCCGCGTCCGTTCACTACGGTGGCCGGAAGTGGAATCCCTGAACCACCGACGCGATGTGCTTCGACCTGCTCTCATGGCATTGTTATTGCGCAATGATCCACACATTTCGTAAAAAAATATTAAGTGCGTCGGCCGGGAATCGAAACTGGGCCACCCGCGTGGCAGGCGAGTAGTCTACCACTGAACCACCGACGCGACGTGCTTCGATCTGCTCTCGTGGCATTGTTATTGTGCAATGATCCACACATTTCGTAAAAAAATATTAAGTGCGTCGGCCGGGAATCGAACCTGGGCCACCCGCGTGGCAGGAGAGTATTCTACCACTGAACCACCGACGCGATGTGCTTCGACCTGCTCTCATGGCATTGTTGTTGCGCAATGCTCCACACATTTCGTAAAAAATATTAAGTGCGTCGGCCGGGAATCGAACCTGGGCCACCCGCGTGGCAGGCGAGTATTCCACCACTGAACCACCGACGCGATGTGCTCCGACCAGCTCTTATGGCATTGTTATTGCGCAATACTCCACACATTTTCTAAATAAAAATTAAGTGCGTCGGCCGGGAATCGAACCCGGGCCACCCGCGTTGCAGGCGAGTATTCTACCACTGAACCACCGACGCTTTTTTTCTAAATAACCTTTTTTTATTCAGAAATAAAGCAATACATATGTATAAAAACCACATTGGCCTACTCGACCATTGTGATGGATTAAAAACACTTCATTTCCACCAATTCATCAAATACCTCCATACAATCTGGAGGTTCATCCAACCTTCGATATGTCTCGCGCACATACATTGCACATTCAATAAAGTTTTCCCGCGTCGATTTGGCTTTAGGATCCATATGCCTCACGGCCATGCGTGTGATCCAGAGACTGTAAAGCCCCAATAACATTATCATGTCGTATGGAACACCACACTCATTCTGCACTGAAAGATAACGTATTCCATGTGGTGTTATCGGTAGCTCTTTCTTCAGTGTTCTTTGTAACACATCCCAAAAAAATATTGGATCCCAGCAGTCAATGAATGTGTGTTCGATCGTCTCCGGTTTGTTACACAGGGTGCAGTTTGTCGTCTACGGTATAAATATGCCTTTGTCTTTAAGCCATGTTTTCACAGGCAATGTGTTCGTGTGTAATTTAAAGAAAAACGTTTTTATAGATCCTCTAACAGTCATTTTTTTAACTCTTTTTAGAACGTCTGGCCCGGGGCCTTTATTGTTTAGTGATCTATATAATGGTGTGGGCATCATTACAGTGATCATGTCTTTGTACAGCTTTTTTCTTGATACAAGACTCAAATACTCGAGTGAAAATCGTGCTTGAAGCATCCTGAATGCCGTCACCACTTCTTTGAGGTAGCCTTTTATACCGCCATCAATTGCAGCTGCACTAGACACAACAAAATCAGGAATTACATTTTTTAACCTCACATGCATAACGGTTCTCAAAAACGGGTCTTTCTGGTCCCGTAAAAACACAAACCGCGACACAATTTGTCTGATGAACAGATGTGAAAGACCAAGGCCCCCGTCTTTCACTGAACGAAAAAGATTTGTTCTGCTGACTCTTTCCCAGTTTGAGCCCCAAATGAAGACCGCAAAAATACGGTGCAATTTTTGCACATTTACGCGAGACATTGACAGAAACTGTAGCACATACCACACTTTTGCAATCAGGAAAACATTGCAAGCACTCACACGCGCGAACATTGACAATTCACGGCCTTGCCATCCACCAACTTTTTGCTTCACCTTTGACGTCAGGTCATCCCAGTAATCTCCTGTCTGGTTATAATGTTCCAGGGGCACACCTATATACGCAGTGGGTGTGTTGGACCACTTGATGCTCGCGAATGATTGCGGCTTAACGTCCCACGTGCCATGCCAGAAGCCGACGCTCTTCTCCCACTTTATCGCACATCCTGTCTGTTCGCAGAATGCCTTGGTGACGCTTATCGTCTCTTCTATGCTTTTGCGATCAGTGCAGAAAACACCAACGTCATCAGCGTATGCGAGAACTTTGACGTGTTGCGTTTGAAGCACGAAGCCATTAATTTTGCTGTTGTTAATTAAGCTGAGGCAGAAAGGTTCAAGGTATAGCGCAAAAAGCAGAGAAGACAGAGCACAGCCTTGTTTTATGGATGACCTGACGTCAATGCTTCTTGTAAGGTTCTTGTTCACAATTATTCGCACTGTACAATTACTGTAAGCCATCTTTAAACCTTCCAGCATTACTTTTCCAAGGTTGACGTGTTCAAGCAAAGAAAAACGGAATTCGTGTGCGACACGGTCAAACGCCCTAGCAAGATCAAGGTGAAGCATAGCAACCCGTCCCGCCATGGCATCGCAACACTCTAAAACGCTGCGGGCTACATGCACATTGGTACAAATAGAGCGACCCTTTATGCCGCACGTCTGATGCGGTCCTACGAGCAGCTTGACAACGCTTTGTAATCGTTAGGCTAGAACTTTTGTATATATTTTATAGTCTACGTTTGTAAGAGTTATTGGGCGGTAAGCTCCTACTGACATTATAGTTTGTCTGGATTATCTGTCTTTGGTATTAGGACCATATGAGCACATAGGAAGGAGGGAGGCAACGCTTTGTTTTCGTACGCCTCACTGATGACCTCGTGCAAAATCGGACTAACCTCTTCAATAAACGTTTTGTAAAAGGCGGCCCCTAATCCATCGGGTCCAGGAGTTTTCCCTACGGCTAGTTCCTTAATAGCGTTTCTCACTTCGTTCACACTTATTGGCAGCTCCATTCGCGTTTTGATTTCATTTTCAAGCTTTGGCATTAAACTAATGATCGCAGCTTTAGAACCAGCTGCGTGGTTCGTTTTATTTGTGAATAACTCACTGTAGTATTCTACAAAGGCATCTTCGATTTTACTCTTTTCACACGTCACGTCATTGTGATAATGAATCTGGCGTATTTCATTTTTAACTGAATATCTTATTTCGTCGCACAGCGCGCGCTTGTTGGGCGTTTCACCCATCCATATCTTTTCAGCTCGTGCTCTTATCACTGCTGCTTTGTACTTCTCTGCTGCGATAAGTTCAAGCTTGTTTTTTACCTCACGTATTTCCTTTGTATATAAGCCGGGATTCGCACTTTCCATGCACATCAGATAATTGAGCTGACATTGAAGTTCTTTCTCTTTAATCTTTTCTTTCTGACAAAGTATGCTTCCCCCTTTCAATCGCAGTCATTTTGACCGCGTTTTTAAACTTTTCCCACTCCGCTATCCATCCGTGTGTTTTTGTCGATACCATGTCTTCGATTATTTGTTTTACACCTTGTGTAAATGTTTCGTCTTCTAAGAGTTTCACGTTGAACTTCCATAGTTCCCAGTTGAACCGGCTCTTTTTTGAATTGGTTCCAAGTGTGGCTGTTACAAGGCTGTGGTCGCTAAAAGATACGTGCTTAACTTCGAAGTTAACACACTCTTTGGCAAGAGAGACTGTAGTGTATATTCTATCCAGCCTAGCACAGCTTCCGCGTTGGTAATGCGTGAAAGTGGGTCGGCCTACTTTTTAAAGTAGGTATCCTAAATCTTCCATGTAATATTCTTCGAGCAGCGAGATTAGTAGTCGCTCACTTTTATCTCGTGCAGGCACACTTCTAGCTCTATCTTCAGCCATGCAAATACAGTTAAAATCACCGAGCATGATAAGGCATTTTTTCACATTTCAGAAATTGTTCTACTCTTTCAAACAATACAATACGCTCATTATCAGTGTTTGGTGCATAAATACAAATAACACGCCATTCCTTTCCAGAATACAAAAAGTCAAGCACAATCAAGCGCCCCTTCTCTGACGCTACAACTTTTTCACTTTCAATGACTACGTTGTTTCTTATATAAATTGCGCAGCCCCCGGATGTACCTTTTGCGTGGCTCACACAAACATTATAGTGTCTTCGAAAAGTCTCCACCATACGATCCGTGTGCTCCTCACTTTCAATCTTGGTTTCTTGCACAGCTGCCACAACTAAATTATTTTCGAGAAAGAGACGATTAATTTGACTTTGACGCTTCTTGGCTGCTAGTCCACGTATATTCAAAGTGGCGATTCGTAAGGACACGGCAAGCTTTCCGTTCTTAATTTGTGAGGAGCACTTAGATCGCACAGCGTTTACCTCGGAGCGCAGAGATGTATAAGAGGGTTCACCGTGCTGCGGCAATTCACAGTTGGCATCATCCAGCTGCCCCGTGTCTTCACTCTCAACAGATGTCCGGTGGCTGGACTCCGTAGCAGCGTCTAAACGTCTTTGTTTTAGAGGAGGCATGTCGCTGGCTTGCACAAGGGAAGCGAGGCCCCGCCTTTAGCTCGGCAGTTTCGCCTCTGGTCGTCCGTCAGGTGGGATGTTCGGTTTCGGCTTGAACGACATTCGTCGCATCAAAGCCGATTTGGGTGGCGGAGGGCCGCCGCTTGCATCCTTAGGAAGGTCCGAGTCTTTGAAGGTTTCGTTATGCCCTCGTTTGGCGGACATCGATGTGATGCCTTCCATGGCTTCACTCTCATGTTTCGAAGGGTCGCACGGCGCAGCCGCTTCTACCACACGATTTTCGGTCATATTACATTGGGGTGCCTCACTTTTTGGTTCTGCTGACGTTTCTTTCGACTTCTTTTGATCGCTCGCTATCAACACCTGTTTCACCGTCGTACTGGGGGGCGTTTCCGGCTTTTTGGGTTTCTCCGGCGCCATCGCTGCTGCTTCTTCGGCTTCAACTTCGTCCATGAAATTTTCAGAAGCATCTTTGCTTTTCGCGGGTCACGTTATGTTCGCGTACGTAGGCACACACTGGGCTTCGTCGTGGCCAAACCGTCGGCACCGCTGACATCGAGGGATTTGGCAGTCACGGCGGATGTGACCTTTTCCTTGGCAGCGCAAACAAAGAGGGGCCTTTCCAGGTATTACGACGAGAGCAAGTTCTCCAGCGACACGTACTTGGTGGGGAACGTCTTCAATTGTGACCCCTGTCTTTAGCTTCAGGCTTAGCACACGTGTTGTCGAACCTTTCTCTGACACACCGGACACGCGCCAGCGTTCCCTATTCACCTCTGTGACTTCGCCATACGGCTCGAAGGCCACACGTATATCGTCATTAGTTACATTGTGGAGCACCCAGTGTAACTTCATTCGAACCTCCTGGTTGTTTGGGTCTACCACGAGCCACTTCCTGTTTTTCACATTAATATGCCCGGCAGCTAACAACTTTCGCATACCTTCACGACTTTTGAACGTCACGGCCCACACATGATTCATTTGAAATGCACCTAAGGCTTCCACCTCAGGTAGCGATTCCAATTGAGCAAGGGCATCCCTGTAGTCTTCGACTCGGTACGGTCTCGCTTGTAGGTCACCGTGCAAAAATACTGTGTTCAAAACAATACGACCTTTCGGCAGATGTGGCAGCCGTAGTTGATAATCCTGGTTATCTTCCATAGCGTCCCTGTTTTCGCGGCTAAACTGTGCCGCAAGCACTGGCTCGTTCGAGCCCATGAAAACACGTCCGTCACCCGTGGCGGCCGGAAGTGGAATCCACTGAACCACCGACGCGATGTGCTTCGACCTGCTCTCATGGCATTGTTGTTGCGCAATGATGCTCGACACATTTCGTAAAAAAATGAAGTGCGTCGGCCGGAGATCGAACCCCGGCCACCCGCGTGGCAGTCGAGTATTCTACCACTGAACCACCCAGGCAGCACGCCGCCATTGGACCGATTTTGGCCCAACGTCGGCAAATGACGGCAGCAATATTGGCCCCACGTCGGCAAATCACGCTCGCGCTACTTTCACCCGCATCGGCCCGACGTTGGCTAGCCGCCGTTGGGCCGATGCGGGCTTGCCGGCTTCGGGCCGACGTGGGCTAGCCGCCGTTTAGCCGATGCGGGCTTGCCGGCTTAGGGCCGACGTGGGCTAGCCAGCGTCGGTCCGAGACGGGCCTGCCGTTATTCAGCCGATGATGGCAAGCCGTCATTGGGCCTATGTATGCTAGCCGATGCTTGCGTGGTGTCGGCCCCGCCGACGTCGGGTAGCCGCCGGCGTGACCGTTTACACCCGTTATTATGTTTTAGCAGTGGTGGCTTACCATGCGTTAAATACGGTAGTACTGTACCGTCGTGGTCTGCACCTAGTTTATATGGGGACTCCGGCGGTAGTTGCTCGATGCGTAAAGTAACTTGATCAGGCAGGCTGATACATGTGCACGTGTTATAAAGTAAAATGGCTGCGTGCCGACCACGCAGCTCGGTATTACTGTGGTTACTGTACTGTAAATCAGCAGCGTTAAATAGACTATTCGCGGCCCAACGGCATTCATCGACTACCATTGGTGCCATATTCGAAAAATGCTGCCTAATTAGAACGACTGCTCCACTGATGTCTTAGTGTGCGATTAAGACCCACAATTCTGTCGAACCGTGCAAGGCCGAGAACGAAAGTCAATATTGTCTCTAACACAACTAAATTGATGAAAGGCCTGCTGCACCAACTACGCATGCGTCTGAGAAATTAAGGAACAACACATTTGCAAGGTGATAAACACAAATTTATTCACAGGTATGAGCACACGCCAGCAGTTCCGGAATAATTATACCATAAAGGAATATCTAAACATTTATAGATACCGTAGCCAACATCTAAAACAACCCCACAGTCACCGTATTCCTCAAAAATGCAGGACAATCCTAATTGAGAATGGGGTCAGGCGCAAAATCATAGGCGTGAGCAGAGTTCCCCTTCAGAGGGGGGGGGGGTGAAGGTTAATCGCGGCGCCCCCCCTCCCTATTAAGTCAATGTGTTTGGCAGACCTTGCTCCCACCTCTTCTTAGGTGACTACGGGGGCCGGCCTCCCCCCTGCCCCACTGTGCAACGTTATGCGCGGTACATTCACTATAAATATTGAAAGAACTAGAACGCGCAAAAATAGGAATAAGGATTAACGAAGAATATCTTAGCTACTTGCGTTTTGCGGACGATATCGCGCTTTTCAGTAACGACGGTGCCGAATCACGAAAAAAAAATTCTGGAGATGTAAAACGAAAGCAGCATCAAAGTAGGATTAAAGACGGGCCCGAAGAAAAGAAAGATAATGTTAGGCGGCTTGCCGGAAAAGCGAGATTAAGAGTGGCAAACTAGACTAGAAGATCCCAGGCAGCACGCAACGTCGGGCCGATATTGGTTTTACGGCGGCTGTGCGCGGCCCCACCTCGGGCCAGCATTGCCAGCCTGGCGCCGATATCGGCGGAGCCGTTGACTTTTCCCGGCAAAATGGGGCTGATTTTGCCGCCTTTCAGCCGATGTTGGTCTTTCACCGGCAAAATTGGGCCGAGTTATCCGGCCTTGTGCCGTCTCACCACCGATATCGGCTTAGCCGATTTCTTTCACCGGCAACATTGGGCCGAGTTTGCCGGCGTTCTGCTGTTCCTCCGCCGATATCGGCTTAGCCGATGGCTTCCACCGGCAACATTTGGCCGAGTTAGCCACCATTTTGCCGTACTTTCGCCGACATCGGCCGAGCCGATGGTTTTCACCGGCAACATTGGGCCGAGCATGCCGTCATTCTGCCGTGCTTCAGCTGACATCGGCGGAGCCGATGGCTTATCGACGATGTTGGAACTTTCTTGTCTCCCTTCAGACAGTTATACATGCCCTGTTGAGAACGTCCTCCTGCGTCGCGGCGCTCCAAAAGTCCTCGTCACCGAGAGAGGTACGGTTTTTACGGCAGAGCTAACACAAACCATCTTGAAATAGAGCCACACAAGTCACCGACGGACATCACCCGCAGGCAAATGGCCTCACCGAGCGTCTAAATGAAACCCTCGCCGACATGCTGGCAATGTACTGTACGTCGAACACATGACATGGGACGCCATAATATCTTCCGCACATAACCTGAAGTTAACACGGCAGTGTAAGAAACGGCGCCATATGACGCCGTTCAAACCAGTTCACGGAAGCCCCTCAACGACGCTGGACGCCGTGTTGCCGGCCGTCAGTGACGAGAATAACCTCGACGTTCCGCTCTACCTTTAGCCCGCCGAAGAAGCCCGGCAGCTCGCCCGTCTAGGATACAATCGTAATGCAATAGAGCATTAGGCGCTTGAATATTTGTAGCTTAAGCTGTAGAATACCGCTGCATGGATTGCTGTACTAGCACAAATAACAATGTTCAAATATTGTACCATGCTAATTACGACTCGGGGCGCGAAGTATCGCCTACTGAATAGCTTGCATTCTCTTATTAGTTTCTGCTATGACAATGACTAGCAACTATCACTAGCACAGTCACTTTTCTACCAAAAAAAGGTGGTCTTTAGAAGAATAACTGACTGAAATTAGATGGCCACTTCGTTGACCAGTTGTTCAACGCTATCAAAAATGTTGAAACGTTATAACACATACCATTAACTTCATGGGCCAAATTCGAAGTACTTCTGTTTCGTAAATGTTTTTGCCACTGGTCGGCCGACTCCACTAATGTATCCAGCATCAAAATTCACCCAAACATTCCCGCACAATGCTTTTAGCGGAAGAAGTTTTATGTGAATACTAATTCTGTGCATAAATCGAGCCTGCCATCATATTTATAGCGCTACATCCTTTCAGCCGCTGAATGTGTGGCGCGAGCGCTCATATACTAGAAGGACAGTTTCCGATCTCTTTGTTTACACATGTTTACTCACGCGCGTGTTTGGGTGAAGCGTAACAAGCTCATTTGCTTCAGTGATGTGACATAATTTTACTTTATGAAAATAGTAAAAAGTTCAGCAAGGCGTGTTGCTGAGCTAGTTGGTTCATTACTTGAGAAAAATAGGTATGGTGCAAAAAAGACCAGGCGAAGTGAAGACACGTTTTGTCGTTTGAATGTTTACAAATCAGCTAGCCCGCTGACCATCTTTAACGAACTGACAAACATGTGTTTGCCACGTGTTTGTCAGTTCGCATTTGCACTTCGTTGCCGTCCATTTTGTGACATACATATCTTTTTCAAGTAAAAATCTCGCTAAACGATTGCTTCCCACGTGCTTTCAGAAACAGTCGCATAAAATTATTATTATGGCACGTGAAATACGATAAAAAATGCGGCTCCAACGTGGTGTACGCAAAGTTTTTATGTAGCGACATGTGGCAACAGGTGATGCATTGAAAATTCGACGAACGCCTTTCTCAAACGGCATGCCCATAGACATGCTGGGGGGATCGCACACCATGGTGGTAGGCTGAGCCGTGCTTTCAAGAAGGGAGAATTCGCATTTTTTTTCGTCTTCTTCAACCTCTACCCCCCCCCCCTCCCTCCCTTCCCCTCGTTCAGCGTCATTGTCGCGAAACTCGCTTGACCAGGCAGGGTAGGGTGGTTGTCCCGACGGAGGGACAATCGTAGCTGCGGGAGCAAGTTTTTTTCACTCCGACCAGCAGAATTTTTCAAGAAGTGCGGTGTGTGGACATGTGTGGTGGAAAGTCAAAATCGTGCACGAGACGGATACGCGGCAGGATTCAGGCATTGTTTTCGGCAGAGATCACCGCAGCAAGAAACCAGTGGCGCCCTGCTTCCATGTTGAACTCGCTCACCTCATATAAGGCCACGTGTTCACTACTGTTACGTGTCATCAGATTTTTGTTCTCTTCTTATCGCTTATTTTCTGTTGACCATCGTGTTTTGTGTATTCTGATATGGTGCGCTTGCATTTTTTATTCGCTCGTGTTTTTAGCGATCCAACGGGCACACGTGAGTGGTTTTTATGCACGATTCCTTTCTGTTACAATCTTACCTTTAGATTAGGAACGCGTGCGTGTCTATCTTGTTTAGATGTAGAGTTCATGGGATCTTGTGGTACTGCTCGCAATGTTTCTCGCGTCGCGTGCAGCAGTTTATCCATCTTTTTGGCCCTTAAGATATCACTGAAAAAAATGCAATTCCCGCTTAAAGGATAACGCTAACTTAATTGCCAGTCATGTGTTGCGAATGCCTACCGTTCTGGTGAACTTAATAAACGTGGGGGGGGCGGGGGTGCTCCTCTGCTCGTAATTAGCTCACGCGTATACACAATCTTCTAGTCTAGTTGCCACTCTTAATCTCGCTTTTTCGGCAAGCCGCCTAACATTATCTTTCTTTTCTTCGGGTCCGTCTTTAATCCTACTTTAATGCTGCCTTCGTTTACATCTCCAGAACTTTTTTTTGTGATTCGGCACCGTCGTTACTGAAAAGCGCGATATCGTCCGCAAAACGCAAGTAGCTAAGATATTCTTCGTTAATCCTTATTCCTATTTTTGCCCGTTCTAGTTCTTTCAATATTTATAGTGAATGTGCCGCGCATAACGTTGAAGAGATTGTAACTTTTCGTATAGGCGTGCGCACAGTGGGGCAGGGGGGCAGCCGGCCCCCGTAGTCACCTAAGAAGAGGTGGGCGCAAGGTCTGCCAAACACATTGACTTAATAGGGAGGGGGGGGGGCGCCGCGATGAACCTTCGCCCCCCCCATCCCCTCTGAAGGGGAACCCTGCTCACGCCTATGATTTTGCGCCTGATCCCATTCTCGATTGGGATTGCCCTGCTTTTTTTGAGGAATACGGTGGCTGTGGGGTTGTTTTAGATGTTGGCTACGGTATCTATAGATGTTTAGACATTTCTTTTCTTTATGGCATAATTATTCCGGAACTGCTAGCGTGTGTTCATATCTGTGAATAAATTTGTGTTTATCACCTTGCAAATGTGTTGCTCCTTAATTTCTCAGACGCATGCGTAGTTGGTGCAGCAGGCCTTTCATCAGTTTAGTTGTGTTAGAGAGAATATTGACTTTCGTTCTCGGCCTTGCACGGTTCGAAAGAATTGTGGGTCTTAATCGCACACTAAGACATCAGTGGAGCAGTCGTTCTAATTAGGCAGCATTTTTCGAATATGGCACCAATGGCAGTCGATGAATGTCGTTGGGCCGCGAATAGTCTATTTTAGCGCTGCTGACTTACAGTACACTAACCACAGTAATACCGAACTGCCGTGGTCGGCACGCAGCCATTTTACTTTAAAACACATGTATCAGCCTGCCTGATCAAGTTACTTTACGCGTCGAGCAACTACCGCCGGTGTCCCCATATAAACTAGCTACGTGCCGACCACGACGGTACAGTACTACCGTACTTAACGCACGGTAAGCCACCACTGCTAAAACATAATAACGGGTGTAAACGGTCACGCCGGCGGCTACCCGACGTCGGCGGGGCCGACACCGCGGCAGCATCGGCTAGCATACATAGGCCCAATGACGGCTTGCCATCATCGGCTGAATAACGGCAGGCCCGTCTCGGACCGACTCTGGCTAGCCCACGTCGGCCCGAAGCCGGCAAGCCCGCATCGGCCCGAAGGCGGCTAGTCGACGTCGGGCCGATGCGGGTGAAAGTAGCGCGAGCGTGATTTGCTGACGTGGGGCCAATATTGCTGCCGTCATTTGCCGACGTTGGGCCGAGATCGGTCCAATGGCGGCGTGCTGCCTGGGATTGTGCAACGCGTGAGCTAATTAGGAGCAGAGGAGCACCCCCCCCCCCGACCTTTATTAAATTCACCAAGGAACGGTAGGCATTCCCAACACATGACTGGCAATTAAATTAGCGTTATCCTATAAGCGGAAATTGAAATTTTTCAGTGATAACTTAAGGGCCAAA